>NW_017671835.1:47990-72032 GCF_001879085.1 Nicotiana attenuata | reverse complement strand
AACGTTTTTTCAGCAACACGGATGGCACCTGTCTTTCGATAGGTCATTGCCTTTTACGGCGGCACGAAATAAATCAGGTGATCTTCTGGATCCGTGATCCCGTCGTATATTTTCAAGTATGGTGGCATCTTGAAGGTTTTAGGGATTGGGTGAGGAGCAGATTCCTCATTATATGGTTGCTCGACGAATCTTCCCATATCGCGTTTCGGCAGTAGCTTAGGGGCGCCAGGTATCTTATCTAGCCTCTCCTGGTGCTCCTTCATTTGATCACGAAGTGCTATATTCTCGTTCTCCATCTCCTCCATTTTCTTAAGGATGGCTGTGAGCGCATCGTTGCTTGTATTGGAGTCAGTGTGGGCGTTACCTGTTCGTGCAACGCTGGGCTCTCCGATGGTGGTGGTGATTTCTGCCATCGATGGATCTTTGATATTTCCCTGAGGTGGATTCTCGAGCATGCTACTTAGAGTGTTCGTCAACCATTCCTCTAGTAGTTTTTTGACTACTGGGGGGTGTTTCCTTTGCTGCAGATGTAGAAGTCCCTCTTTCATGCAAAATCGTTAGATCTTCGAGTGACGAGGGTGAGATCTCCCCCTCCGGTATGTTACTTGGTGTTATATTCGCGGTATTTTCTCTACCTGCTTCGTTGAGTGGGCCCACGAGGTTGGTTGAGACGTCTGCTATCATCTTCAACCTTGACTCTTTGTCTGCCATTTGTTAGTTTCTATGAGATCTGAAGAACAGCGATGGTTGTTTCTGATATCCTAGATGTGAACTATGATTTCGACTACCGAACCCCACAGACGACGCCAAATTGTTTGACCCAAAAGTAGTTTGATACTTTCTAAGCAAATCAATCAATGTAGATGAAGGGGTAAATCGTAGTTGAAGATAATAAACCCTAGGATGATCTTGAATATAGAATCAGATGACAATAATGTAAACAAGGTTAATGAGAAAAGGTGATAAACTTCTGAAAGATAAGAGAGATAATGTTACAGAGAGAGAAAAGAGAGAGATTGTATTTTCAGTAGTCCAAAAAGTCCCCCCTTTACAAGGCTTGGATCCTCTTTATATAATAGAGGATCCTTGCTCGAATATTAAAAGGCAGAAAATAAAATACATGTTATGGAGTGGGCGACGTGATCGTGGAGTCGTCCCTCTTGTTGCTCATAGGTCGCCCTTCTAGCCGGGCTTATGCACACTCGGTCGGTCGTGCTGGCTTGAAGAACGTAGTTGGTCAAATTCGACCCCATACAAAGTTCATGACAAGTTTGATATGAAAACTAAAGTAATAAAGTTAATTAAGATATAATTACTCCACTACTATTGTATGTAAGTTAAAGTCCAATTGCGCAAATAGTGAGCAAACAATTTCGGCCTTTAGACAACTTATTTGTTAAGTTTGTCCAATATTTAGTAGGATAAAAAGCAGCATAAACTCTAAATATAATACTACTCTATAAAGGTCATACGTGATCAAACTGTAAAAGGAAAGTACTGGGAAACAAAACAAAGAGGCGTACGCAAAGTTTATCTTAGCTATGTTTATTCATCATAATCGCATAATCACGTAGTGGACTTTATGTTTGACTAATTTAATTCTCTAGCATTATTTACATTTCTTATTTCTGCACCAAGCAAACCATCCAATTGGGAAATATAGGTGGGCGAGACGACTTGACAAAATTAAAGTAAGGATTATGCGAGATCTCTTTATTAGTTTCTCCATTTGTCCATTTCTTGGAAGCAACACAAAAAGAGACGTAAAGGTTAACTAAGGAGTGATTAGTTAACCATATGAGTAAGCTTTGATTTTTATTAATCTTGGTGGGTTCTGGCCTTTTAAATTTCTTGGCTTAAAGGCTTTACACAAGTTTAGTGAATGCAACTTAAACCTAACCCCATAATTAGAGGGATAAGTAATTTTATTTGCTGAAGGGTTAATTTGCTTTTTCTTTCGATTATTTCCTAACTACACTAAATAAGAGATTAGAAGCATATGTAAGCGGGAAACTGTCTATTTCCATCGATAGTAAGTCTTGTTCCTTAAAAAAAAAAAAAAAAAACTCATAACTGCATGTTTTACTCCATGATATTAACTCAAACCTCTCAGACTTCACTCCTATTCTTCCATTTTAAGCAAGTAAGAGGTCGAGAGAAACCTATATACAAAAAAAATGAGCTTGTACTTATTTCGCAAAACTAACATGCAAACTTATCGAAAACAATAAAGCTACAAAATTATTTTCTGACGACAGATTTAAAACGAAGCTCATTGTGCGAGAAGGAAACAGGATTATAACCCACTAATTGATCTCTTGGAAAAGTTTATTAATAATTCAATATAGAAACAATAAGGTGTTTTTGTTAATTAAGAAGTTTAGTCTAAAACTACAAATCCACATGTAAAATTTATCCATATTTGGAATAAACTTTACTAGATTTGATTTTATTATATAATATCTTTAATTAGTAGCACATGCCCTCCTAACAACTCGCTTTTGTCATAACGCTTGACAATTTCATTCACATAACAGACTAGCCCTTAAAGTTGATACCTTTTTAAAACTTCTAAATTGGCGGCCAACCATCTGTCAATACTTTCAAAGTACCCTCCTACCCATCCAAACATTAAAACCCAAAGTCTCACATTATGCACTACCTCCCTTCTTCTTCCAAAATTGCTCTAATATTATACGTAATATTTTCGTCAAAAGAATATGAAGCATGCACATGTAAAAGAGAGATGGAAAATGGCCCGAGGGAAAAAAAGAAAATGAAGAAAGTCATTAAGCGTGCAAGCAAATTGGAGTTTGTTAGGTGAGAAGGGAGAAAGAGAACTCTATCCACTTGCCAGGGAAGCCGACTGTCTGATCTGTTATACTTTATTCCCTCCATCTCTAATTAGTTGTGATGCTTTTTTTGTTTACACGACCCTTACAAATATTGGGTTTTGATTAGTTTAACTTTTTCTAATGTCTTAAGATTTAATCTTCATTGAATATTTATTTATTTATTTATGTGTCATCTCCAACTTCAAAAATAATTACTGTTAAGGATAAAATGAGAAAAAAATAATTAATTTATCTTGGACTTCTAAAATAATAATTTGAGACAACTATTTTTTTAAAAATCACGACAAATAATTTGAGAAGAAGGTAATAAATCATAATATAACACTACGATAATAATGGTATCCGGACCAATTTATATGCACCTTAACTAAATTTCATGTATTTGCTGCCTTCCATCAACATAAACTCTATCCACAATACTTAAACAGATGAAAAGACACATATTATATTTTGTCTTAATTAAAATTTGGACCAAAAACATAATTTTTCTCCGTCCATTTTATTAACCACGAGGCTACACTCACTATATGTTTTAAGATTAGTTTGATATCCTAGGACCCAAAAGGAAAAACCAACTTTACCCCACAAACAAAATATGAATATGCACCACCTAATAAATTGAAATTAAACACTAACACTTATCTATCAAATTGTTGGTATCCATCAATTTAATCGAACCTTCTCAATAAGAAATTAGTCACCCACTTTTGCTCCTAGTGGATTTCTACGCATTTCATTAATTTAAACTGAGAAAAAGAAAACAAGGAAAAAAAGAGGTAACCTGTCACTATGCGACAAAAGCGCGTATTTTTCTTTTGGGTATGGGCCCGTCTTAGACTTTGTTCCTCTCCAGAAAAGTCTTGTAAATATTTCTAGAACCTCCGTATTATATTTGCTGTCCCTTCATCTTTTCTCTTTCATTTCCTACTACTAGCTCCCATTAATATTTGTAATTCCATTATTCTGTAGTAGATTCACGTCCAAGTTTAATGAAGAGAGAAAACTGAAAAGGCAGAAAATTCCAGAGCCTTAGATTTAACCAAAGATAGTTATGGTCGTGTTGTTCTTGGTGAAGATTGGCAAAGTAGGAGCCAATGGAAGAAACTAAGATCATAATCAATCGCCCCAAAAACAACCTTGTTCATTCTATGGTTTTTCTCTTCGGTTTCTATGTTTGGGATTGGGAATTCCTCACTGCCCTTTTGCTTTTCAGTTATTGCTCCTTCTAATTTTCTCTAGCTAGGATCTTCTCATTTAATTTCTTTTTCATTTTCAACTAACTCATAATTAGCCCAAATCTTCAAAAGAGTTTTGTGTAAGTTCATAGACGTTTAGAGAAACAGAGGAATACAGGGGGAAAACAAGGAATGTCGCAGAGGACAGTTCCGGCGCCGTTTCTGACGAAGACGTACCAATTGGTAGATGATGCGACCACCGACGACGTCGTATCTTGGAACGAGAGCGGCACTACTTTTGTGGTATGGAAAACTGCTGAATTTGCAAAGGATTTGCTACCCACTTACTTTAAGCACAACAATTTCTCCAGCTTCGTTCGTCAGCTTAACACCTATGTACGTTCCTACCTTCGCCTCTTTTAATTTTCTCTTTAAATTGCTTATCAGTGATTAAATTCTTGATTATATATGTTTACTGTTCACTTCATCATCTTAGTTTCCACATGTAATTTTTTTGCGTATAATAACTTTTTTAATAGATCGGTTCTATTGTTTGAGCTGTTGATTAATTGGGTGCAGAATTTCTTTTAACCAATTACAATTTCCGATTGGATAACAAAGAAATGTATAAATATATATAGAGAAAGATATGATTCATTCCAACATGGAATATTTGGGGTCAATTGGTTTTATGGCTCCAAAAATCCTTTCTTTAGGTATAGAAAATAGATATTAACACTGAAAACATAGTTTCGGGCACTTTCTAGAAATCTACCCTGCAGGACTTGGTGTCAAATGGATATCTCATCTTTTACTGAGGCCTAATTTAAAGTCGTTATCATATTCTGTCACACGTGAAATATGTTTTTAGTTTCTTCCCATTTTTTAGAAATAGCGATAGTGTACCCTTTCGATGAGAGAAAAAGGAATATCCTGTTGAAATTAAGTATTTAAATTTAATGGTTACAATTCAAAGTGAGAATATTTATTAATGATATAAGTTGTTTATATTACATCAACGGAGTGTGGCCCTTTTTCGAAATCCTATACGACTTACATATTTTGATGTAATTTAAAATTTAAAATAACATATTTTAAGTATTGGGATAACGTAGGATTTTGAGCTAGGAAAACTGTAGAAAGAATGCCTCACCCTCACCTGCCGGAATTTACGTGAATGATCCTTGGGATTTTTGACATCTCATCGACGTGTCATAACCCGAAAAGATCCAAAGAAGGTCACAATTGGTGGCCGAACGATATATGTCCCTATCAGAACGTTCTACTGCTAATAAAATTGTCCTATCCGTAGCTGGAATTTGTTCACAGATATTTTTGTTTTTTCATAAATATAATATTATTATTACTATATTGAAGTTCAGAATTTACAAGATTTGGCTATTAAAAATATTGGTGATATTGTATTATAAGTGAAATAATTATTTTTATTTCTTTCCAATAAAGTTCATGTTTTAACTTTGGAATACTCTCTTCTACTTCAGCTCTAAGTATTCTTTTCTTTTTTTTTTTTGGTCTTCAGCAAAACGTTGTCGTCTACTCTCTACTTATGTTTTTCAATATTCCAATTTAACGGCGGAGAAAAAAGGGTGAACCTTCCTAACCACCCAGTGGTCAGAGAAATAAGGTTGTTATTGGACCTAACATGGTAAAATGTGAATCTGCAGTGTGAACATAGTTGGTCAATTCTAGCTGCATTGCTTTCGCGTAAGTTGGGCTATTATAATCATCCCAATCTTCCTAAGTGGTTTTAGTCTATCTTTAAGGCGTTTGTATAGCTGTCTTTTACCTAGTCTAACCCTCTAGAAGCAAATAAAGGCAAAAGTTCACTATCAACAAAGAGGCAATAAAGCAGTCGACAATTATTAAAATAAAGTTTAGAAAAAAAAAAAAGTGAATAAACAAGGGAGTTGACTAATTGAATCATACTCCAAGAAACTCATCTTGCTTTTTCTGGAGTACTTGCTTGCTCCCAACCAACATAGGTATCGAATAACTCTGTCCACTAAGGCTTGGAAAGATAGGAAAAATCAACCCATTTTATTGATCACTATATCGCGCCCTTGAGTGCATCTCACTTTGATGCCACTTGCAAACATCAAAGCCATGAGGATTGTATGTTTTTTCAACTTTATATTCGCCCCAAAGAGCAATCTTTTTCACTAAGGTGTGTTCGTGAAGCTTATGTGCCATAGCTTATGTTCAAATTACGAAAGGACTATTTCGAAGATAATTTAGATTCCTATAACATTGTGACTGTTTTTGGTCATAAAAACATTTTGATTTCATCATGCACTCAATATTTGCAGGGCTTCCGAAAGATTGTGCCAGACAAATGGGAATTCGCCAACGAAAACTTCAAAAGAGGACAGAAGGAGCTCCTCACAGCAATACGCCGTCGGAAAACTGTGACATCGACCCCAGCTGGTGGAAAGTCCGTGGCACCTGGCACTTCAGCATCTCCGGACAATTCGGGGGAAGACTTAGGTTCAAGTTCAACCTCATTCCCGGACTCTAAGAACCCGGGGTCTGTTGATACCCCGGGAAAGTCCCAATTCGCAGACTTGTCGGACGAAAACGAGAAGTTAAAGAAAGACAACCAGATGCTGAGCTCTGAGCTCGCGCAGGCCAAAAAACAATGCGACGAGCTAGTGGCTTTCTTGAATCAGTATGTGAAGGTTGCACCTGACATGATCAGCCGTATCATGAGCCAAGGAACCTCAGGGTCCAGCCATGGGGAGTTGGTCAAGGAGGTAATTGGTGTTGTTGAAGATTTAGAAGCACAAGGTAGTGATGATGATCAATATGATGACGAAAAGGGTGATACTCTGAAACTATTTGGTGTGCTATTGAAAGAGAACAAGAAAAAAAGGGGTCCAGACGATAATGCTGATATTTCTGGGTCCCGTGGGAAAATGGTGAAAACTGTGGACTACAATTTGCCTTGGATGAAAATGTCTTCGGCCCCTGGAGAGAGTAACAAGGTGTGTAACTGAAATTGTGATCCAAATATTAAGGGAAGCTGGAGAATGGACTTCTGCGGATTAGCTTCATCCTTTTGTTTTAGTGCCTGTTAGTTTACGAGTTCAGTGATATTACGAAATAACGGAGTATTTAGTATGAGCAGTATTGGGGTTAGATTACTACTAAGAGTACGAGCAGTAACCGCAACATATTTGTTTACTCTAAAATCCGAGTAACAATTAAACTTATATTGTGGTTTTAAAGATATGTGATTTAATTCAATGCTAATTGTTAAACAAGGAGTTAAATATATAAATTGAAGAAATAAAGCAAGCCAAATCAGTGTGCATGCCAAGTCTGGACCTCAAGTTATGGTGGCTTCGAGGTAGGTTAGTAAGAACAACAAAATTATAAGGCAACTCTGATAAATAGTAAGCAAGAAGGTGAAGGATGTATATTCCTTTTTCAATGAGTCGTGCGTTACAAATGAATGGGATCTATAGTAGAGAATTTTATTAGACAGCTGTCTAACTGTCAAGTACAAATCAGTTTCGGAATTTACGCCGAGATCTTCGGGCCATTGCGGGAATCTCGCTCTTTCGGTTACTAAACCATAATGGTATTATGTCGAGGTTGGTCATACTCGGCCTTGGTCTTCATCGAGAACTTCGGTCTTCAAGTTCTATCTCCGCCATCGGGCTCGAACCAGGTCCGTTTTGAGCTTTTCTCGAAGCAACTCTCCGAGCCTACGAAATCAGGCATGAACGTATACAGATAGTCCCCGCATTTCTTAGAATAAGATGATAAGAACTGATTTGAGCCTTGATTTTTCGGAGAACCTGATGATGACATCATCCGCGTGATGTAAGCGCTCGAAGTGACCAAAACGTCCAGTCGGTTCGCTTCCCCAAAACATTAAATGCTTGCCAGTGGCAGTCGGCCACTACTCATGTGGAGGGGTTATACTTACCCCTTCACACTGGGTCCTATCGACCTAGTCATCATTGACTTCTGCAAAAGGCACCAGGTCACCCTCAGCCAGATCCACCTCTCTTTTTGGCGCATAGTGATCATGCTCCGTTACTTCTCCAGCAAGGCCGACGGGCTAGAGTTCACCCTTAACCATCTTATCCGATGTATCGACCTCAGCTTTTTCGAGGGTTGATCAAGCTCCAACGCCGGTTGACCAAGGCCTTCTTTGCCAGCAACGACGAGGACAAAGATTGGGGTTGGATGAGCTGGTTCATTCGAGTGAGGACCTGCGATATCATCCCAGAAGAGAAAATGTTGTTCCCGGAGAAGTGGAACCCCAATCGTAAGTGAAGTTTGGTAGTCCTTTCATATTCTATTTTTGCATTGCGTGATGCCTTCTTCTTTTTTGCAGCTGTCACTTAGATGTCCAGTGCGATCACCAACCCCGAAGACTAGGTCCGAAAACAAGCCGTGACCTCCTCGTATAAGAACGCCGTTGGCGTGACTTGGCGACGGGAAGATGGGAAGACAAACATCATGGTAAGTTCGTCTTGTAAGCTTCTGATATTTTCCTCTTTATCAGAGATGTTTCCTTACTCATATCCAATTTTCCTTCGTGCAGGCATCGGAGACGTCTCTGAAATGAGGCCGGCACCACTTGGGGAAGAAACCTAGTCCCCGATTCCGAAATCGGGGAAAGATAATAATAATAAGAGGAAAAGGGTCTCGAGGCCGAAGATACCCAAAGCAAAAAGGGCTCCAGCTCGAAGACGCAGGAGGAAACTCATGCCTGTGGATATAGACTCAGTCCACCAGCTGGATGATGAAGAAGAAGAAGACAAGGGCGAAGACTCACCGCTGGTGGTTCGAACCAGGAAATCGGTTGTAGTTGCCAAGCCCTCCGAGCCAAAAATTATGCCTCGTGATGAAGAGGCTCCGAAGAAAGATGCAGGCAAGGCCCTTGAATCGCCCGAGGTCGAGATTGTCCCTCGGCCATCAACAAGCACGACGAAGGGGGCGGGTTTCGAAATCCCCAGTACTGAATAGAACACCCCGAGTTACTTGCTCGGGTCCATGACAATGATCCACTCTTCCTCTTTATCGGCTTATTCCGAAGAAGCCATAAGGGAGCTCGGGCTATGCAGACACCTGACTTGGGTGGGGTCCCCAGTGAAGAGGATCCCTTCCCGGATTGCTTTACCGGGGTTGATAATGCCGCCGATCTCAACGACGCATATACCCTCTTTGAAGAGGCTCATCGTCTTTTCTCCCGAGTAAGCATTAATCCCTAGTGTTGCGATTTTCTTTTTCTTGTTCTCCCTTTACCCTAACTAATATCCCTTTTTCTGTGTAGGCTTTCACCAATTTTAGGGCCGATCTGAGCCAATGTGAGGCCGAGCTCCAGAAGACCTCGGATGAAAGGAACGCTTTCAAGCTCCTTTACAGTCAAAAGGAGGAGGAGCTTAGGGACCTCCAGACAGACTTGGCCAAGGCTCGTAAGGATGAGGCTGAGCTAGAAAAACAGGTAACTATCATTTTGAAAGAGTTCGGTCTACTCGACCCAACTGTGGAGGCTAATACTTCAATGTATCGGCTGCAGCAAAAGCTGGATAGGATCGAGCTGCTTCGCAGGGAGGTCAATCAAGTCAAGGCTGATTACAATCGGCAGAAAGAGAATATGGACCGTCTTGCTGCGGAGAAGGAGGCTGCTTTATCCAAACAAGCATCAGCTGAGGCCCAACTCCGGGGTGCTAAAGAGAATAGTTCGGCCTTGGCCAAAAGGATTGACAAGCTCGAGGTCAAGCTTGTTGAGGCCATGGCTGAGGTCGATAAGACGAAGGTCACGGCTGACAAAACCATTGCCGTATACTTAAGGGATGCTGAGGCTACACAAACGCAGCTAAGGGAAGCCTCCGACCGCGAGCGATTGTGTAATGATTTGGCTAGGTGCCAATCCCGGAGGGAGACCCTCGAGTAAATCCATGCTCGAGGTTACGACCTCATTGAAGAGATAGCTCAGGGAAAGGCGCTCGAAGTTGATGCCGGATTTCTCTTCTCCTCCTCCTCCTCCGATGATGAAGAAGGCAGCAAAGGCGGGTCTGATAATGATGAAGGGCCCGAACAGGAAGCTGCTCCCGAGGGAGAAACCAACCCCGGGCATAGTTAGGATTTTTTCTTTTTGTATGTTTCTTTTTCTTTTTGTAAGACCTCTTGTCAGTCTCTTGTACATATCTTTTTTCAAATATAAAAGAAAAATTTTCGTGAATGCCTTCTCAGTTTTTATGAACATGTTTTATGCCTTGCAAAATTCTAGCATAGTTTCATGCTTTGAACGGCGTGTTCGAGACTTTGTCTCGGATGGCCTCCTTGAATTTGTCATGGTCGAGTTCGAATAAGGTTCAAACTTTGGGGCATAGACCCTTAAGGGCATGTGCCGGATAGCGCTGAGTCCCCGAGCCATAATCAAGTTATTGTATGTTTGGGCTCGGGATACTCGAACCCTTGGGTTCGGATTGGGTGAGAGCAAGATCTCGAACCCTAAGTGTTTTGTCCCTTAGGCTCTTTTTAAATCGGGCCGCTATGGCCTGTAAAAGATGGCTATTATTCTCCCTTTTTGGCTTGAAAGACTTAGTAATAAATTTCTTTATGCCTTAGCATGTATTTTTTACCCATTGGGTTTTTTGAGGGTTCGATGCCGATTAAGACCCCTTTGTTTTTTGTGCCTTAGCACGCTTGATACCTCTTAAGATTTTTCGAGCGTTGATTTTATCGAAGCCCCTTTTTAGTCATTTGCCGGGGATAGCCTTTTAACCGGTTTTTTCAAAGTATTTTAAGGCCTATTGCTTATTGGGAGGTTCGAACGTCTCGGAGTCGCGTTATTTCGGCCGTAGCCTTCAATATGGCCGTAGCCTTCGGGTATGCCTCTTGGACTTATTCCCTGATAACATTTTGAACTTGTTCGAAATATCAGTCCCCGAATACTATGGCCTTGGCCTATATGTCGAGGGGTGCCTCTTTGAGGTCTTATGAATTCGAGTTTAGATAACTCGAATGTGTTGACTGGCGATGACAGTCCCCGAGTATTCGTAGTGTATTTGTGTTTGGCCCTTGAGCCATTTCTCACAGAATCACAAGTATAGAGCTCATATAGTAGCAAATTTCTTTGAGACACAAAGCGTTTTATATAGAAAGAATGCTTCTTTGAATAATTCATACATGCATACATGTTTTTCCATTGGGACTCGACCATTCTATATGGACACGGTTCATCCGACCATTTGGCCCATTACAAGGTTTTCCTATCGAGACCCTTTTTGGCATGAAGTATTTTTCTCGACAATATAACCTCCGAGGGTGATGCCCCCCAGTATTCGAGGTTAATTGAAAAGAAGTCTTGGATACTCTTGAATTTTCCATAGGTAGCACATAGTTGTTGCCTCGTTAAAAACCTCGTCGGAAAAACTCATTTGGGATAAAACTCGATCTAAGAGAAAAAGAGTGCAACGTGTGCTTTAAAACCTAAGGTCTTCGTGTAGAAGAGTTTTCTCGACGTCTTCGATCGAACACCTGCAATAAGTTAGTACCAAATACAAATTGAAAAAGGGAGAAAGTCATACATCAGCAATAATATCGTTTGAGTAGTGATGCAATTATCCACCCTCCATTGTGCTGAGTTTGTAAGATCCCTTTCCGATGATACCGATAACTCGATATGGTCCTTCCCAATTTGGGCCTAGTTTCCCTTCATTTGGGTCTTGAGTATTGAGGGTGACTTTCCTTAGAACTAAGTCTCTAATTCTGAAGTGGCGAAGGTTGGTTCTTCTATTGTAATATCTCTCGATTCTTTGCTTCTGTACAGCCATCCGAACAAGTGCAGCTTCTCGTTTTTTCGTCCAATAGTTCGAGTCTAGTATTCATAGCCTCGTGGTTTGATTCCTCCATTGCATGTCAAAATCTGGCGTTAGGTTCCCCGACATCGACTGGAATTAAGGTCTCGAAGTCATATACTAAGGAGAACGGGGCTGCCCCCGTGCTGGACTTCGATGTTGTTCGATACGCCCAAAGAACTTCGCGTAGAACTTCTCTCCATTTCCCCTTGGCGTCGTTCAACCTTTTCTTTAAGTTTTGAATGATAGTCTTGTTTGTCGATTCGGCCTGTCCGTTTCCCCTCAGGTGATAAGGCGTTGATAAAATCCTTTTTATTTTGTGTTCTTCGAGGAACTTCGTTACCTTGCTGCCGATGAATTGCTTTCCATTGTCGCATACGATTTCGGCAGGTATCCTGAATCGACACACGATGTGGTCCCAGATGAAGTCTATAACTTCTTTTTCTCTGACCTTTTCGAAGGCATATGCTTCCACCCATTTAGAAAAGTATTCAGTCACAAACAAAATGAATTTAGCTTTACCTGGGGCCATTGGTAGAGGTCCAACGATGTCCATTCCCCATTTCATGAATGGCCGTGGGGATAAGACTGAATGAAGTTGTTTTGGGGCTGATGAACCATCGGTGCAAACCTTTGACATTTATCACATTTTCGAACAAACTCTTTAGTGTCTTTTTCCATGTTATCCCAGTAATACCCTGCTCTAACGATTTTGCAAATCAAAGACTCGGCGCCAGAGTGGTTTCCACAAGTGCCTTCGTCGATCTCTCGTAAAACATAATCGGTGTCCCCTTGCCTAAACATACCACCAATGGTCCATCGAACGCCCTTCTGTATAGTGTTCCATTTTCATCCAATGTGAACCGAGCAGATTTGGTTCGTAAGGCCCTCAACTCTTTATGGTCTGATGGGAGCCTTCCATTCTTTAAATATTAAATGTATTTATTCCTCCAATCCCAAGTCAAACTTGTAGAATTTATTTCGGCATGACCCTCATCGACCACAGATCTCGATAATTGGACGACAGTCCCCGAGATAATATCATCTTCCTCGACTGATGATCCCAAGTTTGCAAGTGCATCAGCCTCACTGTTTTGTTCTCGAGGTACATGGTCTAGAGTCCACTCTTTGAAGCGGTGTTACCTGTATCTTGTCCAAATACCTCCGCATCCTGTCCTCTCAAACTTCGAAGCTTTTGTTTACTTGGTTCACCACCAATAAAGAGTCACACTTGGCTTAAATGACTTTTGCCCCCAAGCCTTTGGCTAGCTCGAGACCTGCAATCATGTCCTGGTACTCGGCCTCATTGTTAGTCAGCCTAGAAGTTTTGATAGACTGCCTAATAGTGTTACCTGTGGGTGGCTTCAAAACGATGCCTAGCCCGAACCCCTTCACATTAGAAGCGCCGTCTGTGGAAAGGGTCCATACCCACGATGATATGCCCGATTTTAACAAGAGCTCCCTTTCAACTTCGGGCACGAGGGTTGGTGTGAAATCGGCCACGAAGTTCGCTAAAATTTGAGACTTGATGGTCGTTCGGGGTTAGTACTCGATATCGTACCCACTGAGTTCGTCGGCCCATTTGGCCAATCGACCCGAAAGTTCGGGTTTGTGAAAGATATTACGAAGTGGGTAAGTGGTTAACACACATATGGGGTGACATTGAAAGTATGGTTTCAGCTTTTTAGAAGCGCTTATTAGTGCTAGTGCTAATTTCTCTAAGTGTGGATATCTAGTTTCTGCTTCCCCTAAGGTTCGACTTACATAGTAAACAGAAAATTACGTACCTTGGTCTTCTCGAACTAGGACACCACTTACCGCGATTTTCGATACAGCCAAATATAAGTAGAGTTTCTCATCGGCCTTCGGGGTGTAAAGCAATGGTGGGCTCGATAAGTATCGTTTTAATTCCTCTAATGCTTGTTGACACTTCGGGGTCTATGTGAAATCATTCTTCTTCTTGAGTAGAGAGAAAAGTGTGTGGCTTCGATATGATAACCTCGAGATAAATCGGCCTAGAGAAGCTATCTGTCCGGTTAGCCTCTGCACGGCTTTTACGCTGTCCATGATGGTGATATGTTTGATGGCCTTGATTTTATCGGGGTTGGTTTCGATCCCCCGATTTGACACCATAAATCCTAGGAACTTGCCTGAGCTGACCCTGAAAGCATATTTCTCGGGGTTGAATTTCATGTTATATTTCCTCAAAATCTCGAACGTTTCCTAAATGAGCCAAATGGTCCTCTGCGTGCAGGGACTTAACTAGCATGTCATAAATATAAACTTCCATTGACTTACCTATTTGTTCTTCGGACATCTTATTTACTATGCGGTGGTAAGTAGCTCCTGCATTTTTTAGCCCGAAGGGCGTTACATTGTAACAATATGTTCCATACTTGGTGATAAACGAGGTCTTCTCCTGGTCTTCCAGGTTCATCTGAATTTGATTGTACCCAGAATAGGCGTCGATAAAGGTAAGGATCTCATGGCCAACCGTGGCATCGATCATGCGATCGATGTTAGGCAGTGGAAAAGAGTCTTTTGGTCATGTATTGTTCAAATCTTTGTAATCTACGCACATTCTAAGTTTGTTCCCTTTTTTAAGGACTACGACTATATTGGCTAACCATTCGGGGTATTTACTTCCCGAATGGACCCTATTTTAAGAAGTTTAGTTACCTTATCCTTTATGAATGCATGGATTACCTCAGACTGGGGCCTTCTCTTTTTCTTCACCGGTTTGAACCTGGGGTCGATGCTTAGGCAGTGTGTTGTTATCTCCGGTGGGATCCCTGTCATGTCTAAATGGGACCAAGCAAAACAATCCATATTATCGGTAAGAAATTGAATAAGTTTTTTCCTGAGTTCGGGGGTTAACCCCGTTCGCAGGTATACCTTTCGCTTGGGCAGGTACTCGATCAATATAACTTGTTCCAGCTCCTCGATCGTTGATTTGGTGGCGCTGGAGTCTCTGGGTACAATTAAGGTTCGAGGAGTCAGAAAGTCCTCTTTTTCTTCTTCTATCTCCTGTTTTCCCGATTCGGTCGGGGCTGGTGGCTGTGATTGCTATTTGGTTTTCTGTTTACCTTTAATGCTCGATCTTTCTGAGGTTGATAACGTTGATAGCCGTATTACCTCGTCAATTGCAAATATTTTCTTTGCAGCATGTTGCTACCCGTATACTGTTTCATGCCATCCGACGTCGGGAATTTCATCATTTGGTGAAGAGTCGAAGGAACTGCTCTCATGTTGTGGTTCCAAGGCCTCCCGAGTAGGGCATTGTACCTCATGTCACCCTTCATCACGTGGAACTTGGTAACTTGAACGGTTCTGGACACGTTCACTAGCAGAGTAATCTCACCCTTAGTCATTTCACTAGCCATGTTGAAGTCGTTTAAGACCCGAGCTGCGGGCACAATTTGATCTTGTAGGCCGAGTTGCTCCACAACCCTCGATTGGATCGCTGAACTACCTGGATCCGCTAAAACACGCTTAACTTGAACTTTTTTTTAATAAGATAGAAATTACCAGAGCGTCGTTGTGTGGTTGAGAAATGCCTTCTACCTCCTCATCGTTGAATGACAAGGAACTCTCACGCACATAATCCCGGGTTCGCTTCTCCCTAGTAATCGACACCTTAGTGCGTTTGAATATGGGCCCTTGTGGAATATCGACCCCGCCGATGATCACATGAATGACATGCTGCGGTTCCTTGTTCATATTTCCTATTATCGTCTCTGTTTCTGAAATGGCTTTTGGCTCGATCGCTGAGAAACTCTCGAAGGTGGCCCTTGTTGAATAGGTGGGCTACCTCCTCCCTTACTTGCCTGCAATCCTCGGTTTTGTGACCGTGCGTGCCATGATATTTGCACATCAAATTTGGGTTTCTTTGGGAAGGAACGGTTTGTATGGGTCTGGGCCATCTAGTATCTTTGATCCTTCCGATTGCTGATACAATGTCTGATGCATCAAAGTTGAAGTTATATTTCGACAATCGAGGTGCCTCCACCGGATCGACGTGCTTATCGAACCGCTTTTACTCATAAGTATCCTAGAATTTTGTCCTCGATCATTCCTTCGATCATTCCGGAGAGGATTGCGTCTCGAGCCATTGTTCCTTCGATCCGCGGTATATGGTTGCCATCGTTCCCTGTTCGACCTTGGTTCCCTGTCGATGTCCCTCTGGGTTTTAACTTCTAGCCTGTTTGGATGTACTGAACCGGAAAGGGCTCCTAATTGGCTGTCCTCGACCCCGTTCTTCGATTGATATCGGTTGTGCACATCTGCCCAGGTTACATCTGGATACTCGACAAAGTTTTGTTTCAATTGTCGTGATGCTATCGAACTCCGCTCATTCAACCCTTGGGTGAAAGCCAGAATGGCCCAATCATCTGTAACCTGTGGCAACTCCATACGTTCTATTTGAAATCGGGATACGAACTCCCTCAGCATTTCATCACCCCTCTATCTTATCTTAAAAACGTTTGATTTCCATGTTGCGACCTTTATGGCCCCCGCGTGCGCCTTCATGAAGGCGTCTGCTAACATGGCAAATGAGTCGATGGAATTCGGTGGCAGGTTGTGATACCAAATCATTGCTCCCTTTGACAAAGTTTCCCCAATATTTTTCAACAAAACCTGTTACATCTCGCATTTTCGTACGTTAAAGTTTCGTCGTAAGTTAATCGATGTAAGCTCGAGGATGAAATTTTCTTGAGACTATAAGCACTTATGCTATTTATAATAAGTAATAAGTAAGTGTTGTGAAGATTAAAGGGTAAACGAATCAAAGAAAATGAGTTTCGTCGAAGGTGGTCAATTTGGGATATAATACGATCCGAGCCATAATACCCGGTGTTTATAGACTAGTTCCACACAAGGTACCCCATGACCATGATAGTAGGGTACATAAAGTGTACTAAAAGTGAGTAGTAGGTGCGGTGATTATAGGAGTTGTTGTCAACTTGTGTTCCAATAGCTCAAAAGACTCCATGCACTTCTCATCAAAAATAAACTTGACATCCTTCTCTAACAACTTGCAAAGCGGGTTCACAATTTTTGAAAAATCTTTGATGAATCGCCGGTAGAACCCGGCATGACCAAGAAAACTCCTCACCCCTTTGACAGAAGTAGGGGGAGGGAGCCTTGAGATAACCTCTATTTTTGCCTTGTCAATTTCAATTCCTTGCCTTGAGATTTTGTGACCCAATACAATTCCCTCTTGCACCATAAAGTGACATTTCTCCCAGTTGAGCACAAGGTTGGTTTCTTCACATCTTGCCAAACCCTTTCCAAGTTCACCAAACATTCTTCAAATGAATCTCCCACCACGCTGAAGTCGTCCATGAATACCTCCAAGATATCCTCCACCATGTCAGTGAAAATTGCCATCATACATATTTGGAAGGTCACTGGGGCATTACATAGTCCGAATGGCATTCTCGAGAAAGCGAACGTGCCATAAGAACATGTAAAGGTTGTCTTCTCCTGATCCTCCGGGGCAATGAGAATTTGATTATACCCCGAGTAGCCATCTAGAAAACAATAAAAGGCCCGGCCCGCAAGACGATCAAGCATTTGGTCCAAGAATGGTAAGGGAAATGATCTTTTCTTGTCACCTTGTTCAGCTTTCTATGGTCCATACGCACTCTCCAACCCGTAACTGTCCGAGTAGGAATCAACTCATTGTTGGCATTGGTCACTACCGTCATTCCACCCTTCTTTGGCACACATTGGACCGGAGAGGTCCATGAACTGTCCGAGATCGGGTAAACCACACCGGCGTCAAGCCACTTGATAACCTCTTTCTTTACTACTTCTTGCATCACCTCGTTGAGTCTCCTTTGATGTTCAAGAGATGGCCGTGCATCCTCTTCCAAGATGATCTTATGCATGCAAAATGCGGGGCTTATTCCCCTGATGTTCGCCAAAGTCCATCCTATTGCCCTTTTTCGCTTTTGAAGCACCTCCACAGTGGCCTCAACCTGCAAGTTAGTAAGGCAAGAAGAAAGAATAACTGGAAGAGTAGAATTAGAGCCCAAGAATTCATACCTGAGGTGTGGAGGAAGTGGTTTCAACTCCAATACCGATGGCTCCTCAATTGATGGCTTGGTTGGCGGAGTTCTGCGATTTTCAAGATCCAAAGATAGTTTTCTAGGCTCATATGAATATGAACCCATTCCATGCAATGCATTCACGCGATCCACTCTACCGGCATCATCATCGGCATCCATGTTAAGAAGCACGGCTTCAAGAGGATCTTCAACATTAATCAAAGCACTTGTGTCATCACTTATCACCGCCGTGACAATGTCCACAAATGAACACACCTCCGTACTATTGGGTTGCCTCATTGACTTGCACACATGAAATATCACCTTCTCATCTCCCACACGAAATGCTAACTCCCCTGCTTCCACATCAACCAATGCCTTCCCCGTAGCTAGGAAAGGTCTTCCAAGAATAATAGGCACTTCGAAATCCACTTCGCAATCCAATATGACAAAGTCGGCCGGCAATATGAATTTGTCCACCCGGACAAGCACATCGTCGATTACACCTAAAGGCCTCTTTATCGACCGGTCCGCCATTTGAAGTCTCATTGAGGTTGGCCTAGGTTGCCCAATTCCCAAAGTCTTGAAGACTGAGTACGGCATCAGATTAATGCTAGCCCCCAAGTCACATAGGGCCTTAGCAAAGTCCGCACTTCCGATAGTGCAAGGAATAGTGAAATCTCTAGGGTCTTCTAGTTTCGGGGCCATAGAATGCACAATCGCACTAACTTGGTGCGTCATCTTTATTGTTTCACACTCCATAGAACGCTTCTTGGTGACTAAATCCTTCATAAATTTTGCGTACCCAGGCATTTGTTCAAGTGCCTCCACTAAAGGAACATTGATTGTGAGGCTCTTCATCATGTCTATGAATTTCTTGAACTGATTGTCGTTCTTTTGCTTTGCTAACCGCTGAGGATATGGTGGAGGTGGTCTAGGCAAGTGTGCCTTTGCCTTGGGCACCGCCGGCTCGGGTATATCAATAATGTGTTCCCTAGACGGGTTCACGGTATCTTGAGTCTCTACCCCGGCCTCATCATCAATATCAATCCGCACATCATTTGTCACTATTGGTTCAACCACATTGTCAACATTCAAAGGTGCATCATCATCATGCAACTCAATTTCATCATTCACAACTTGATTCTCAACCGAGGCATGCACATCACCGCCTCTTCCACTCCTAGTTGTAACCGCCATCACATGATTGTTGCCCCCCTTCGGGTTCACTACTGTATCACTTGGTAGCGCACCTTTTGGTCGGGTATTTAAAGCTTGAGAGATTTGTCCTATTTGCACCTCTAGGTTCCGGATAGATGTGTTATGCGAAGCCAATTGTGCGTCAGAATCTTGGTTCTTTTTCATCATCTGCTCGAACATCATTTCTATCCGTCCCATATCACTTCCAGAAGAACTAGGCCCTTGTGACTGAAAGGGGGGTGGATTGTTTGGTTGTTGGAACATGGGGGGCCTTTGAAAGCCTTGCCCCCTACCACCATTATTCCACCCTCCTTGATTGCTATTGTTGTTGTTCCAATTGTTGTTGTTCCCGTTCCAATTGCCTTGGTTATTACCTTGATTACCCCAATTGTTGTTCTGATTGTTATTGTTCCAATTGTTACCACCTTGTTGTTGATTATTGTTATTCCAATTGCCGCCTCCTTGTTGATTGCCCCAATTGCCTTGGGGGCGCCATTGTTGATTCCCTTGATTTCCTCTATTTCCTTGGTAGTTATTGACATATTGGCATTCCTCACTTTGATCATCAAAACACTCGTTCGAATATCCACCACCATCATTGTTGTTGTCAAACTGCTCACCGTTACCTTGAGGTTGTTGTTGCCCTCTTTGCCTCCTTTTTAGCATAGAAACATTCTCCATTGCATTGACTTGGCGCGGGTTTTGTACTTGTTGCAATTGCGCCTTCGCCAACTGATTCATTGTTGTTGTAAGTTCGGCAATAGCTTAGCCATGATCACTCAACTCCTTGTGCAAATGGATGACCGTGGGGTCACCTTGGGGTACATTCACTCGGCTTTGCCATGCCGAAGAGGTGTCCGCCATTTCATCAAGTACGTCACATGCCTCTTGGTAAGAAAGTTTCATAAAGTTCCCACCGGCCAATTGGTTCACAATGCATTGATTCGTGGTGTTGATGCCCCTATAGAAAGTCTGCTGGATCATCGCCTCAGTCATGTCGTTGTTAGGGCATTCCTTCACCATTGTTCTATATCGCTCCCAGATCTCATGCAATGGTTCCGTTGGCATTTGCTTAAAGGCTAGAATCTCGTCTCGAAGAGCCGCCATATGACTTGGAGAAAAGAACTTGGCAATAAATTTGTCTGCCAATTCATCCCATGTGGTGATAGAATGATTGGGTAACCTTTCTAACCAGTCCAACGCTTTGCCCCGAAGAAAAAATGGGAAAAGCCTCAATCTCAACGCATCCTCTGACACGTTTGTTTGTTTGCTGCCCCAGCAAGTATCTACGAACCCCTTCAAGTGCTTATATGCATTTTGGTCGGAGGCGCCCGTAAAATATCCCCTTTGCTCGAGCAAGGTCAACATGACATTTGTGATTTGAAAGTTCCCCGCCAGGATTCGGGGAGGAACGATGGCACTCGCGTACCCTTGATTAGGAAGAACTCTTGGGACCTCTCTTGGCGGTGGCGGAGGAGGGTCTGGAATAGGATTGTTGTCATGTACATTAGCATTGGCATTTCTACCTCTTCGTGGTACTTGAGGTACCGGAAGCTCATCTTGCTCAATATCTTCAACCTCCTCCCCCCGCCAAGGCATTGCCAAGAGGGTCATTTCCGTTTAGAGCCATGTGTACCTGATGGATCAACACAAATAAAGTTAGTAAAAAGAAGGAAAGAGAAGCAAAACACAAAACTAGCTACACAAATAGTCAACACCGTAAGCTCCCCGACAACGGTGCCAAAAAGTGAATCGCGCAGCGGACTCAACCTTAGGAAGAGTGGGCACTAATACTTTTACCCAATAGTGGTATCGGGTTCAATTTCCACAGGGAGCTAGAAAGGGAGTTGGATATTTGCTTAGCCTAGAAATGCGTGTTTGCTTCTAATTGATCTTCTAACATTTTTGGGTTTTTATGATTATCAACTACAATTTAACAACTACTAATTATAACTAAATTATGCTAAGGTATTAATTCTAGGTCGTATGCAAGATAGAGAAAGACACTAGGGTCGTGGCATTTACCTAGGTGGTCAACTAACGGGTAGAGATTCCTAATACAAGAATGATGATTATGGGGCTTATGCTATAACCGTTGCACGATTGCACTCACTCTCACACCTCTCGGTAGAAAGAGTGATTTTGCCCAATTGACTCTCTCGAGACCAATTGGGTAGGCCAACAAGCCCAAGCAACTTAAGGTTCAAATTGGGTAATTACTCTCTCGAGGTTTAACCCGTTAATTGGGACTACCATTCTCATGGGTCCATCCCAATTCCTTGTTGGGTTAATTTTGGAGTCATAGACACTCTTTCTCAAGAAGAGTCAAGACCCACTAAGCTAGACTTAGTGTTTGCAACCACCAAATCCTAGTTAAATCATAAAATTAACCCAAATAGCAAACACCCAACATCATTCAAGCATTAAACAATCACACCCATTAATTACCCACACTAGGGTTGAGCCACAACCCTAGCTAATGGGTTTAGCTAGACATAATAGCAATAGAAATTGAAGAAGTAGTAGATAAAATCAACATATTAATTAACTAGGATGTTAATCTACAAGAATCCACGATAAACCAAGATGAAAATGCCTAAAATAGGCTAAAACTTGAGTCTCACGAGTGTTGCTGCTATCTGATATCTCAAACTTAACCTAGAAATAATAAAATATTCTATTTATACTAGGCTAGAAAAACTGGACAAAAATACCCCTGTGGGGCTGGCGCGGACCGTGCAGAAATGCAGCGCGGCCGCGTAGGGGTCTTGGCCTTCGATCACTCACTTCTGAAGCTGGGGACGCGGACCGCACAAAGAGGTAGCGGGGCCACGCAGGCTAATGGGCGCGGACCGCACAACAATGAAGCGCGACCGCGTGGACACCAGCGTTGACCGCGTAGAAAGGAGCGCTGACCGTGCATGGAAACCCTTGAAATGTATACTCTCTGAATCTCCTAGTGCGGCCGCGCAACAAATCAGTGCGGTCCGCGCTAGGTCCTCTTGTCCCCACTTCAATGATTTTTGACACTTGAGCAGGTTTCACTCCGTTTCGAGCCGAGTTTTTGACTTTTGTCATCTTGTCGCTCAAACCTGCAATCAAGCGCACTTTGTAAGCATTCTGGGTCTATTTTATGACAATTCATACATAAAGCATAGGCAAGTATGGGCATAAAACGTGTTAAAATCACAGTTATCAGCGGCAAGCATCAGAAGCCTTGTGAGACAGAGAACAAACACCAAAAATGGAACTTCTCTGCCCATATCTCACAGACCCATCTGAACTGCCATGCCAAGTTACAATTTCTTCAACTTAATAGAGATATATGTTACTAAAGCGGACAGCCATGCCAAATTGGTAGCGGCCACTGAAAGCATGACCGGAGAAGGGAACGTGGTCACTCCTCTCCACTCGTCGGCCGATCAAATCGAGGTAACGAACGCTTTCATTTTATTTAAACTGACTATTTCTCCAAGTGGAATAAAAGCAGGAGCAATCACCGGGAAACGCGTCGTATTCTCTAATGCAAGCAAAATTAAGCAAACTGGACTCACCCAGGGAATGCATCGTATTCCCCAGTGCAAGAAAAATTAAGCAAACTGGGACTCACTAAAGAAATGCAGAAGCTAAGCAAAACTGGGACTCCCTTCTTCTTGGTTCTAGTTATGATATTTTATGCTATAGTTTTCTTGGTCTTCAATTCTTGATTCCGTTGCTACAAGTTTTAAACATTGTCTGTGTTAGAGGCTTATAATTATGAATCTTAGCTTCCTTATGGTTAACTGCATTCTCTATTCAGGGAAGTAACTTACATGGAAAACGCATGTTTTTTGTCAATAATATCTTGTCTAGCTAGCGGATGTGCATGGTTATAGTCTCACTTTTGCTGCTGATTCGATTTGCCATCTTAGCAATTTTAGTCGTGCTCAGGCTGTGACTTGCTTTTATGGCTTAGCAACTTTATATCGATGTACTTGATTGTTATTGGTACAGATTCTTGATGATGAGATTCAGCAAGTAATATGTAAAGCTTTGGAAGAGATATCATCTGAAAAGCAGTATCAGGAGAAGTGCCTATCATTGTTGGCTCATGCTTTACAGTTCTACGAAGAAAACAAGTCACAAGGGCAAGTGAACCCAATATTCTCCAGTAAAAACAAAATCGAGTATGCCGGGATTCACCTCGACGTATGCACAAACAGTACAGCAACATGCGATTCTCCAAAATCTGACAGTGAAACGACAGGTTAACATTTCGACAAGCTCGAAATAACACCCTTACGGCAAAGGTCGTCGCCAAAGAAAAGAGTTCGACATCGCTCGAACCACGACGGGTTATCATTTCGACAAGCTCGAAATAACACCCTTACGGCTAAGGCCGTCGCCAAAGGAAAGATTTTGACATCGCTCGAACCACGACGGGTTAACATTTCGACAAGCTCGGAATAACACCCTTATGGCTAAGGTCGTTGCCAAAAGGAAAGAGCTCGACATCGCTCGAACCACGACGGGTTAACATTTCGACAAGCTCGAAATAACACCCTTACGGTTAAGGTCGTCGCCAAATAAAAGAGTTCGACATCGCTCTAACCACGACGGGTTAAGATTTCGACAAGATCGAAATAACACCCTTACAGATAAGGCCGTCGCCAAAGGAAAGAGTTCGACATCGTTCAAACCACGACGGGTTAACATTTCGACAAGCTCGAAATAACACCCTTACGGCTAAGGCCGTCGCCAAGGGAAAGAGTTCGACATCGCTCGGACCACGCGGGTTAACATTTCGACAAGCTCGAAATAACACCCCTACGGCTAAGGCCGTCGCCAAAGAAAAGAGTTCGACATCGCTCGAACCACGACGGGTTAACATTTCGACAAGCTCGAAATAACACCCTTACGGCTAAGGCCGTCGCCAAAG
>NW_017671835.1:20100-46379 GCF_001879085.1 Nicotiana attenuata | reverse complement strand
GACCTCGTTCGAACCACGACGGGTTAACATTTCGACCAGCTCGAAATAACACCCCTACGGCCAAGGGCCATCGCCAAAAAAGAATAGGTCGACCTAACGACCAAGAGCCATCGCCAAAAAGGAGGGGGTCGACCTTGTTCAAACCATGACAGGTTAACATTTCGACCAGCTCGAAATAACACCCCTACGGCCAAGGGCCATCGCCAAAAAAGAAGAGTTCGACCTCGTTCGAACCACGAAAGGTTAACATTTCGACCAGCTCAAAATAACACCCCTACGGCCAAGGGCCATCGCCAAAAATGAAGAGTTCGACCTCGCTCGAACCACGACGGGTTAACATTTCGACCAGCTCGAAACAACACCCCTACGCCCAAGGGCCATCGCCAAAAAAAGAAGAGTTCGACCTCGTTTGAACCACAACGGATTAACATTTCGACCAGCTCGAAATAACACCCCTATGGCCAAGGGCCATCGCCAAAAAGAAGAATTCGACCTCTCGAATTACAACCTTCGTCCTTGTCCGAATCAACATTCGGCCTCCTCCGAATCAACCTTCGGCCTCGCCCAAATTCCCATTCGGCGACCTCGTCCGAATTCACAGCGGGCGACCTCGTCCGAATTCACATTCGGTCTCTTCGCCCGAATCTACATTTGGCGACCTCGCCCAAAATCGCATTCAGTATCCTCGCCCGAATTTACATTCGGCGACTTCGCCCGAATTCCCATTCGGCGACTTCATCCGAATTCACAGTCGGCCTCCTCGCCCGTCCAGATCCGAGGATGCAAATGACCTCTTCCGATGCCGCCATCCTTGCCAAAACCGCCATCCTGGCCTCGACGGCCTTCGCCAAACTTTACCGTCTTCTCGATCGACTCATCAGTCGAATCATTGGCCCTTATCGAACTCTGCTAAAGTTCAGCCCGCGGGGATACCACTTTGACCTAAAGGTCGGTACCCTCAGCCACGATTCACACTAGTCGACCTCCCCATTCGAATTTCTCGAACTACGATTAGTGAAGTCCGCTCACCGAGCTCGACTAAGAGACGACCTCGATAAGCGGAGGGACTAACTGTATGGGTCAAAATTAGATCAGAGAAATTCGGTACGCGGAGACATAAGGTTGAGGTCGGGCAGGCCAAGGTCGGACGGTCATCAATGAGGCCGAGGTCGGACAGTCATCAATAAGGCCGAGGTTGGACAGCCATCAATAAGGCCGAGGTTGGGTAGTGATGAAACAACTAGTTTGCTTTGGAATCCTCAAAAGGAATATTATACCGAATATTCCCTCTAATTGTACCTTTTCTTTTAGGGTTTTCTAGGAAGACCTCTTATAAATAGGAAGAGAAGAATTCCCAAAAAGGGGGCTCTCGCTCCCTCTCTCTAGAAAATATGAAAATACACCTCTCTAAAGAGATTAGAGGATCTGTGATCCCAGACCTTCATCAGATCCAAAAAGGGTCCTAAGGTTCTTGTATTTGTTTATCATTCATCTTTATGAAATGAAAGAGGATCCGTCTCACTCAAGATTGGGTGATTCTTTTCCTTTATTTACATTTTATTGCCACTTAATGTTACTTAATGCATCTTTCTTTATGCTATTAAATCTGGCCATAATCACTACCGACATTTATACTCGACTATGTTTTTCTATTCATATTATTCATCTCGGATCTAGAGTTAATTATCCTTAACTAGGATTTACCCTCCATCTTCTTATTTAATTAGTCTAACAAAAAAGGTCTCATACTTTTTTTGGTCAAACAGTTATATCTTCCTTTTATGTTAACAATAGTTGAGTTGAGATGGAACTAGATATGCCATGAAATAACATTCGACATAGTAGAAGATGTAACGATCCGCTGCCAATATTTGATTCTTGCACTTTTGCTTGTTTGGTTAAATTGGTTATTGAACAAGAACGTTTTTTATCATGATTTATGATTTTCCTATGACATTCGAAGGTCTTGTATTTTGTCGTTTCCTTTTTACTGGCAGATAGTTAACCGAACATTGGTTAGTGATCTCAGCGCTTAAATTCCTGCTGGTGGCGTAGCCAGTTCATTTTACCGACAGTTGTTAATTATCCAATTAAAGAAATTTTCTCTCAATAATATTTTTTTCAGGTTAGTGTAAGTAATAGCCGTTACTCTATATATATTTGTTAACCAAACCACCCAAAAGATTTACTATGTTTCTGTTAATAAGACTTAGTACGCCGACGAAGAGGAGCAATTCTAGACGACCACGTTACATATGTAATCAAGCTTCACCATGCTTTCTGGAGAGGAACAAACCAAAACCAGGTCCTTGTAGTAAGAGACACTTATTACTGCTGGAATGGCTTACTCCTGCAGGCTGCAGCTGTTTATATCATTAGGAGATCGAATATCTGTTTTTCATAATTTTGACTATTTTCTTCTGTTGTGTATTGATGTGTCCTGAAGCTAGGACAGGTACATGTTTGAGCAAAGTTTTTGGGAAACAAGAAATACTTTTTTAAAAAGAGAATCTACTTATTTCTGCTGAAATAAGGTATTTGGCCTTAAAGTTAAGTGATTCTCAATAGTAGCAGAAAAATCTTATGTTTCTTGGAGAAAGCAAAGATTTGTAGTTTTTTCGTGAAAATAAAAGCAAAAGCAAAAAAAAAAAAAAAATTTCAGGATAGAAGTAACTTTGTATTTATCAAATTTGTAGACAATAAAATTGCGTCAAGAAAATAAAATCAAGACCGAAAATATCGCAATAATCGTAGTATTTTATTTCAAATATTTGAGTGTTACAATCTCTAGGAATCCTCTGATTCTTCTTTCCAATAGTAAATAAATTCAAGGGTCTTTGAGCTTGATCTTGAATGTGTAGTTGTTGCGACGAACGATGATCATGTTCTTGAGCTTGAGCTTGATTGCTTGAACTTGACCTTCATTTGTTCACTTGTGGAGGAATTTGCAGTGTTTGATCCACGAGCTCTTTCTTGCTTCTTGTTATAACTTCTGGTGTCTTTTCTGGGTTATGAAGACCCCTGATCACGCCCAACTATGCCTTATAGAAAGGATAATGCGGTCGTTGCAAATATCAACCGGTTTACAAGTCCCGAGTCGAATCCCACAGAGAATTAACCTATCAATTACCTTTGTTGGAATCACTAAATTCTTTATAATCAACTTACTCAAACGTTGTAAACAATAGTTGATGGTATTTCTACTAACTAAGATTGCAAGTAAATAAATAAACAACTGTAAACTAAATATGCTGAGTTGTAAATAATAATGAGAAGGTTCTAAGGTAGTGATTTCCCCTATTGGTGGAATCCCTTCCGGTTATGTTTCATATAGATTCACCAAAATATCTCTATCAATCATGAGCACTCTTTTTACCATAAATCTCTCCCGAGTAATCGCGATAATTTATTAGACGCACTCTCCCGAGTTACGCTAGCTGACTTTGTTTATTACAGCTCACTTTAGATCACACCCAAGGCTTCGTTATCCCTAATCCCGCCTTTAAACCCGTAGTTATAGATCCCTCTTATACTTTGGGAGTGGTGTTATTCAACAATTACCTAAATATGCACTCTCTCCCGAGTTATGCACACTAAATAGGCACAGCTAATTGAGGATCCTGTCAATTAACTACAACAAACACGTAATTGAACAAATAGAGATTAACCGGCAAACTATATGAACATAATCAAGAAGTTCATCCTTCAATAGGTTCCATCAAAACCTTAGACTAAAGTATTTAGCTACTCATAACAACTTAAAGATACAATACGAAAGTAGTCATCACGTAAAATTGCAAGAAAAAGAAGAAATAAAGCACTATGATGTCTTGGGTGATCTCTCACACTTGTGTTTCTTGCCCAAAGTACTCTCCAAACAAAATCTGACCTAATGAGGCCGAAATCCTACTTTTTATAAGGGTTTTACACCAAGTTTTCCTGACTTGACACTTTTGTCCCTGGCTATTTTGCATTCTGCCGCGGTCCCACCGCGGTTACGCCGGGACCACGGCCAAATGGGTTCTCTGAATCTGCAACTCTACTCTGCCGCGGTCCTACCGCGGTTACGGTCTGACCGCGGCAGGCCAATTTCAGCACTTCTTTGACTTTTCACTTGGTGCATTTCTTGGGCATTGTTTGATTGGCCTCCTTTTCTCCGTAATTGATCCCAAACTTGCTCCATCGACTTCTTTCGTTGGATATAGTCTGCAAAGCATGAAAAGCACTAATCAGAGCATTTGGTTATTACTTTTTACAACAAAACTATCCAAAAATGTGGTTCTTTAGGGTCTAATTATAGTCTAATTCACCTATTATCAACACCCCACACTTAAATGTTTGCTCGTCCTCGAGCAAGTTGAACCACACTTTTAGGCCTATTCATTAGATGCATTACCTTTTTATGTCACACCTGCTATTATGAAAGAACAACCTAAGTAGTGCAATAGCCACATCTCAGATGAAGACTCTAATGCCATGTCACACTCATGCTTACTCTATGTACTCTAACAGAAGTGAAGACTTGCTTTTTCTTCTTGAGTTCAATACCCTCACATCACATTTTTTAGAGAAGTTCCACACACATGAAATCAAACAACAAGGAACTGTAGAATAAACTGTGAGCATGCGATTTTTGCCTCGCATGAATTACTCCTACAGATTTCTTAGATTTAGGATTTTTTTTATTTTATTGTTTAATTCGTAGGAATTAATTGCATAATTTTCGTGTTTATTTGCAGTTTTAATTTAACGCAAATTCATAAAAAATACAAAAATTCACATTGCATTTGCATTTAGGATTTAATCTTATATATTTTAGATTAATTAGTAATTAGGATTTCACAAAAAATATAAAAATCACAAAAAATGAGTTATTTTTGCTTTGTTTAATTCTTAGCTTTGATTTTGGTTAGATTTCCTTTAAATTTGATATTTAATTAATTGTGCCAATTATTAAATAGATTGGATAGGTTAATTTAATTTTTAGAATTAATTTAGACTTTTAAGATTCAATTTGAAAAAAGGAAAGAAAACAAAATCAAAAGAAAATTGAGTCACCTTAATAAAAGACCCAAATTTGGGCCAAATTCACCNAAAGTCCTTTTTACATTTTTTTAACTTTTATTTTTGATTTTTCTTAGTTTTCTCTTAAAATTAGATTTAGTTATTTTTTTGAAATTTAAATTAGTTTAATTTAGAGTTAAATCAGGTCTGTTTAATTAATTTTGGTATTTTTCTTACAAAAAATCAGAAAAATGATGGAAAAAAAAAGAAGAGAAAATTAAAGGAAAATAATAGGCCTTAATAAAATCCCAAGTTTTGGGGACATTTTAATAGCAGCCCACATCAGAACCAATCCAAACCCCCCAAACCCGGTCTCAATCCAGCCCAAACCCAAAATCCTATCCGGTCCAAGCCCTTTTCCCACCTAAACGACGTCGTTTTGGTGGGATTTAATCAGGACCGTCAAGGTTGCTTGATCGGACGGTCCTGAAGCCCACCTCCATTAGGGTATTTAAGTGTCCAAACGTTACCCCCCCCCAACCCCCTACCCATCGTCTCTAAACACCCTAACACATACTACCGCCTGCCGCCGTCTACCGCCGTTTGCCGCTGGCCGGGAAATCGCCTCCGCCGGCGGCCGGTCTCCAATGACCACCAATTATACCAAAATACTCCCCTCTACCTCCTTATCTCGAATCCAAGATTTATTTCTTTCAAATATCACCAACAAACACCTCGAATATTTGAAACCCTAGCCGCCGTCGCCGCCACTCAAACGCCACCAAAACTAACATGCTTGAACCTCGTCTTCCCCTCATTCCAAATCCCCATTCATAATCCCTTCAAACATCACCCAGAACTCCTCGAATTTTAAATCGTAGAGGAGGCAGAACCCTAGAAGTTCAAATCGTTCAAATTTTCCCCAATTTCGTGGGTCCAGTGTTGGATTCGAGTCACGAAATAATGATTTTCGTTTGTTCTTGGTGAAGAACAAACGATTAACATTATTCCGAGACTCGAATCGGAGTCCAGCCTTGTTTGACACGCATAGGTGAGTTTTTCTCTTCTTCCTTCTTTCATTAGTTTTTTCTGATTAATCCCATGCTCTATTTTATTTTTTTTGTGGCAAGAAATTAATATGCAAGGTTTGTATTTTTGAATTAGTTTAAGTTTCTGATTTTTTGTGTTTTCCTTTGATCCATAGTCATGACTAGTGTTACTGAGTAGATTAAATTTGGATTGTTGGATTTAGGATTAAAGAATAGGCTTAGTTTAATTTGATTAATTAGGGATTGTTTGAGTATTACTGTGTTTATATGATATCTTATTTTGTTTTGAATGTTTTCAATTTGATAGTTTGATGCTTGTTAATGATACCTTTAGTCTTAAGGTTCACATTAATTAGATTTAAATCAGGTTCTTTAGGTTATATGGATTTTAATTCAATTTTAAGGATTATTTGGTTAAGCTGAATGATTTCAGAAGTGCTAGGTTGACCATGGTTAGTTTAGAACGGTTAGGCTAGTCTTAACAATAGAACAATGATTTCAGAATAAATAAAAGGTATTTTAGGTGTTTCAAAAGTAGAGAATCTTGGTTAGCAACCAGTAGAATCTCTGGAACATTCTAGATAGGAGTCAAAATAAATTTTAGGAAGTTAGTGGCTATAACTTGAGAAAGAAGTCAGGAAATAAGGGACTTTTAAGAAAAAAAAAATTAAGAAAGGATGGAAAATGCAAACTGAATAATCTGAAGGCTGCCCTTATCCTTGCCTATAAAAGGCATGTCCAATGCCTTAATTCAACAAGTTTGGAAGCCACAAAATTCCTCAAATATTCTTCAAGTTTCATATAAGATCTGAAATTTGAATTTCAAAATCAAACTCTTAGATCTTAGTTCTTTCAAACATACAAAAACAAAAGCAATAAAAAATTAAAAACTACTTGTTGCATTAGTTACCTTAGGTCAATCTCGAACTCTAGTTGCTGGTTTGCAATATTCTAGTTTGATTTTCTTGGTTGTGGGGTTTCAGAAGTGTGCTGGGTGCATTTTCAAGTTCATTTGGTGTCATTCAGTCATTTCGATCAATTTTTTCTGCTTGATTTGGTGTTAAACATTCATTGAGTTTCACCGGAGATTAATTTGGGTTGAAATATGGCTGGCTCCTGTTGGTGTTGCTGCTGTGAAATCAACTGACTCTGAATTTCTTCTCTGGTTTTGTTTAATTCCAAGTACTAACTTAATCTAATGGCCAAAAGCTAAGGAAATTTGGTAACTGAAGTTCTGATATCTGAAATAGAAGGCTGATATTAAGCATTTCCGGATATTGTTTAGATTTCTATTTTGTTCATGTGTTTGTGGTATATTTTTCATATGAACCCGTTTGCTCATGTCATTTTCATGATTAGCTTCGCTTACACGTGGCACATCAGGTCTTCATATTGGGTCGTATAGTAGCAGTAAACTAGCATTTTGACTAATTAGGAACTCCTGTGTTGTTTTTTTTGAATAAACAGTAACCGTATAATTGGATTCCATGTCTGGACCTGAAATAGCTACTACACTACATTGGCTACTGGTTAGTCATTAAATGCCAAATGTCTGTATAAGTGGATTACATTAGAAATTGGTTAGTCATTAATAGTTATTGTATTGGATTGTGTTATAAATCAGCACTAATTGTCACACTTTGAATCTCACTTACAAAGTAGTTGAAGGAATTTGTTTCACGCTTTTCATTAATGAATCCAAGTAATAATTCAGTCTGAACACTTCAGCAGCTATGGCTCAAATATTGTGTAGGAACACTTAATAAATGCAATAAAAGAGTAATCTGATTTTTAATTGACCGATATTGGGCGCCGCTACCCTTTCCTTGCTACTTGCATACGACTTGGCCCCAATTCACTGCAAATTTGTGGCTAGCCCAAATCCAATATTTTCCCAGCTCGCTATGGGCTGCGTTGGAGCCAAAGCTGGCACAGCATCAACAAAGCAAATGATGTGTCTAGTTTATATCGGAGCCATGTATTTCAGAGTCAAGGGCCTGGATGAGGAACCTATAATTTGACAACATTAGGTCTTTCGTTGGGCTTTGAGTTTAATAGCACACTTGAGCTAAGAGGGGTTACCTTTTTGCTCAAATGGGGACTTGCACTTGAGCCCATTTTTCTTGATTACTTTCAATAACAATTAGTAAATATATAGTTAAGTTAGGCTTTGTTAGAGACAAATTTAAATAGAAAAAATCATAGTTATTTTAGGTTGGCTTTTAAGATAATAAAGTGGAGATGAGCCTCTCCAAAAAAACACACAAATTTGGCGGGCCCCTCATTAAATGGCTATATAATACAATACCTTTTAGATATCCGGATAGGGCCGTTTAGCGAATTTCACGGCTTCGCCCGAAAGATAATAAGACGTTAGTCACAAACTCTTTTTTAGGCATGTTTCTAAATAATTTACCTTCTAAATATCGGGGTGATGCCTTCATGCAACCCAAATCCAAATCCCCAAATACGTTGAATAAGAATGTGTCGGAGGATTCCGAGTGCAATTTCCTGTGACGGTGATCCGGAAAATATATTTTTTTACACGACGTTCACTTTTTTCTTAAAAAATTCTAACTAAATAGCGGTTAAATATCATAAAATTGTCACTAGTGTAGGTTTAAATGCATTGTATAAAATCAAGAAGTATTTTTAGGCCATTTATAAAAATTTAAGCGCCGTGCTAGAACCACGGGTATCCGAGGGTGCTAACACTTCCCCTCGGGTCCACAGAATTTCCTATTCACAGAAGTTTTCTGGTTCGCAGACTCCATTGGAGTCGAGAAATTTTCCTCGATTTGGGATTCATAGTTAAACCGGTGAACTTGGGAATACCAAAAAAGCCAATCCTATCCAAGTGGCGACTCTAAAAAAATAAATAATCCCATTTCGAATAATGTCCACTTTAAATTGGAAAAACTCCCTTATTATCATTAATCCTCCCGGGGTAGGTGTGTAAAAAGGAGGTGTGACAGCTTCTGGCGACCTGCTGAGGATATCGAACCTAGAATTTTCGATTCCAGGGTTCAAGAATTCGAGCTTTAAGTGGCAATTGTTATATTTGGGCTTTATCTGGTTTTTCTACATGCTCCATGCTAATATGTGCTAAATGTTTTACTGCTTTGGATATTGTTGAATTGTATATATAAACGTCGCGAAGCCCTTTCCTCTTTCTGATTCTTCTACATCATGGAGAAGGGTGCACTTTCGTGTAGCTTCTCTTCTGTTTAGAGTCTTTTCCCATTTAGAACGAGTTTTGGATTAAGTTGCAAAGCCGGCGGAAACTTCTGTATCCCCGTACGCTTGCCTCCCCCCGGCTCGAGATGGTCGTCGGGTTAAGCCAAGTCTAGATCCAATAAACCTAGGGTTTAAACCTAGAAAGAACAAAAACCTCATGCCGGATCCCTAGTAGGGAACGTTGGTTTGCAATCATGGTGCATTTGAACTTAGGGGACTCAACACAGGGGTTGGGTCCGTCTATGTATAGGATCTCTAATTGATAAATGACCATCCTGATGCATCTTACGTGCTACTGCCGCAATTATTTGCTCGGCTTTTGCATATTGACCGGCTTGTCTAAATGAGTGAAAATTAATGAAAAAAAGCAGTGTTAGGACTAAGTAAGGTGACCATTTGTTGTGAAAAAACCAAAATGCCCTTAATAGTAACCGTTGAAAATGCTGCCGGATTTTGAAAATGAAAAAAAAAACAAAAGAAAAAGGAAAATATTTGAAAGAAAAATTTTTGGTCAAAATAGTTTTGATTTTGGCAAAATCTGCCCGAACTATCGCGGGTCTGATTCTCACCGGATGTGAGATCCCGTAGGCAAAACCTCAATCGGTTCCGGCCCAGTTTTTCAAAAAAATAATTTTTTCCAAAAAATATTTTCTTTTAGTTCTTTCTTTAGAAATCTTTCCTTAGAAAATTCAAAAAAAAGAAAGTTTTGTTAAACTCAAAAAATCTTTTTTCCTTCTTTCTAATGTAATTTCAATTGATAAAAAGAAAAATCAATAAAAAATCAAATCCGAAATATAGGGTTTCCTTCATTTGAAATATTTTTCCAAAAAAAATTCTTTTCCAAAAAAAAGCAGAAATCAAAAAAAATACCAAAATACTTTTAGATTCTTTCTTTTGGTACATGGTCATTAAATTTTGAAAAAATTTCTAAGTCCAAAAAAATAATTTTTGCTTTTCTTTAGAAGTGTTTTGGTAAATAAATAAAACTCAGAAATCCAAAACATTTTCTTTAAAAAGTCCCTCTTTCGAAAAATTAAGAGGCACTTTCAAGATCCAAAAATATTTTCTTTCTTCCTTTAGAAAAGAGAAAACGAATGGAAATTCGAACAAAAATATTTTTTTTTTAACTTTTAAATATTCCCCAAAGTTCAATCAAAAGCAAAATGAATTTTAGAAGTCCTTTCATTCAAAACAAACAAAATTCAAAAATCCAAAACAAAATTCCCTTCTTCTTTTAAAGCATTTTCTTTTTAGAAAATTCAAAAAAGATACATAAATAAATAAATAATTATCAAAAAATCAAAACTATTTTTTTTTGCCTTAAGCTTTTTCAATGGTCTAAAGTTTTATAAAAAAAAAAAAAAGAAGGAGTTAGTTTACTCCATTCCCAATCGGCCCGAACTACGCTGGTTTTAGACTCTCACCGGATGTGGAGATACGTAGGCAAACCTCATCGGGTCCAACCACCCTTTTGCAAAAATAGCCAAAATACCAAAATTTTAATTTTTGTCACAAATAGTCCAGGTGATGCCATTTCTTGTTTAAAATACAGCCGAATGTCCCAAAGGCACCGGAAAAGGCCGCCTTTGCAAGAACAGCCACCTTGGGTCATTTTCAATGGTTAGCGGCACAACCTTAAAATCTTCTTTCCCGAAGTGCTGAAAGCCGTATCTGCAAAATCCGAGTCTTTGTTTTCTTGATAAAAGTTTTGAAAAATAGCCACTTTTTCCTTTATTAGTCAAAATAAATCATTAAAATACTCCTTAGATGTCCTTTCCTTTCATAAATAATAAATAAAAAAAAATACAAAGTTTGAAAATTGAGTCCGAAAATATTTTTGCCTTCAAAAATCCAAAACATTTTTCAATAAAAGTCCCTCTTCCGTGAAAATTAAAGAGGCAACTTTTCAAATCAAAAAAAAAAATATTTTTCCTTTCGTGTTTAGAAATAAAATGAAAATTCAAACAAATATATTTTCTTTCCAAAGTTTAATAAAACGAAAAACAGTAGAAGTCCTTTCTTTCCAATAAATTAAAAAGAAAAATCAAATATCAAAAATTCAAAAATCAAAAAATATTTCCCCTTTTCCTTCTAAAGCATTTCTTTCAAAAATTCAAAAAAAAAAGAAGTTGGTTTATTTACCTATTTACAAGAACTACGCTTGGTCTGATTCCAGGTGGCGGGGTCATGATAGTAGGCAATCTCCATAAAGGATTCGACCCACGTAACCCAAAAGAAAAAAAGAGAGAAAAAAAGAAAGAAGGCAGTACGAAGGAAAGAAATAAAAGAATAAACAAGATAGGAAAGAGAAACGCAAAAGAAAGAAAATAAGGCATTGAGAGAGAAACCATGGCCAGCAAGGAAAAGAAAGAGCGGAAAATAAGATAAAGAGAGAAGAAGGAAAAGAAAATAGAGAAAATAAAACCAAAAAAAAAAAAAAAAAAGCGAAGGGAAAAAAGAAAAGCTGGGATGATGCATGCAATCTGAAGCAAAACATGTAGATATTCAATTTAAAACTGTATAGGTGCATCACAGCTCCCAATGTGCGGTTACCTATCTGTCCTTGTCTCAAACTAACCGTGTGTTGCTGTCAATTTTCCTAGCCTAGCTTTAGACAACGGTGGTTGGTTGTGGTTAAGCTGGCATCGCATCAATACTTAACCAAATCGAAAGGAAAGTGTGGAAATACTCTGCAGAAATGACTTTGCCCGCAGTCCCCCAATCTCTGAGGACAGCCCCATCTCGGGGATTCCCAGCATCTGAGTCTGTCTACAGCTGAAGAGAAATTCAGATACTAACGTCTCCGACTCATGGAGATGTGGGACACCTGGACCAATGGAAGGGAGCCTTCCAAGCGCCATCCCCTGGATTTCCTGAACTATTTCCCTAGTCTGGGGGTACCTCCATATCCCCATCAGCCACCTCATACTTCTTTTGGGACAGCCTACCATGGCCGTCACTTCATCGAACAACCTTCTGAGTCAGCCCCCAGGTGTTCCCAGCAGGCGCTCCTAAACATCGTTACTGCTCACCATGCTCTGCTACAACACAACCTTCAACTGCCAAGGCCTGCCTTTGATCCCTCACTTTTCACTTTTTCCAAAAACCCTGTCTTTCCAGTGGAATCTCCTCAAATATCCCACATATAATTACTCCTCAGCCACACCATTGAGTTCGCCAAGGACAAAGATCAAAACTCCCAAAAGCCCTAAACAGATGAAGATGGCGAAAGAATGAAAAGCCTTGAACAGAGTTTGACCGAATATGCAGGTTTTGAGTGTGGCAAAAAAAGTGTTCTTCTTAATACAGATCTTGTGCACGTTCCCTCACGTGCACCCTGCCCAATGGGATTTAAAAACTGCCCAATAGTTTGAAAAAGTATGATCGGGCAATGGCGATCCCATCACTCACTTGAAAAAGTATTGAATCAGTTGGCGTGGGGCTGGCGGAAAAGAAAGTTTTGATGGCAATACTTCGGAGAAAAGTTTGGTAAAGGCATTGCTCGGAATGGTATATGGACCAAGATGTCTCACGATGGCAACATTTGGGAACGATCTGCGGAGATTTTGTAAGGCAGTTACCCCCTTATACAACATAGACAACGCTCCAGACAGGAACTCCTTGGCGAATCTAAAAGAAAAAGTCCCTCAGAAAGTTTCCCGCGAATATGCTATTAAGTGGCGGCGAACAAGCGTCAAGAGTGAACCTCCGATGGATGAGGTAGAGATGAATCACTGTTTCCTTCAGGGCCCAGGAAGCGGCTAAATTTTCCAGAAACATGAATGTCGCCATAGGCAAACCTTTCTGCAGAGGCGATTTAAGATTGGGTGAAATGTGGAGAATGGTCTGAAGACAGGAGAATCTGAGTCAGTGGCCATTAGGGCAACTCCCAAAGCCATCCAAGGCGGTTCAGGAGGAAATGGCAAAAGGTAGTAAAGAAAGAAGAAACGGTTTATGGCAAGCCGTCAGGGGCAAGAAGATACCGGGCTCCTAGACCCATGTTTTTGGAGAACTCTCAACACTATACCCTCATCCTGACATTGGCTTATGCCCCATAACCAAATATGCGGTCATGAAACGCTCAACCTTTTGCCCGACCGCAGCCCACAATGCAACAGAAATCAACCCTCCATTTCCCCAAGAAAATCAGCCTCCCTACCAGAACCACTATAACCCCCGACCTTCTGCAGAATAATTCCCATCCTCGGAACACCCAGGAGACCAAACTTTACCCCCATTGGTGAATCTTACTCTAGCCTGTTCCGAAACTTCGTTCCAAATGGGTCTACTGCAGCCGGTCCCTCAGAATAGACAAAACCGGCATCGCCTGCCTACAAGAGCTGGTGTCAGGTGGTGCATTACCATTCAGGGACAGAGGGCCATCATACAAATGACTGTTGGACTCTGAAACAAGCGTGGAAAACTTAATAGAGCAGGGAAATTGTTTGTTGAAGGATGAAGATGTCCCAAAATGTGACCAATAATCCGTTGCCCACCCCAAACAACGGGCCAGTGATCGGGATGATTTGTGAAGATAAGGGAGTTTGATTCCCAGACTTAAAAGCTATAATTGCTATCGCTATGCAGAAAGAAAGCCAAAGGTGGCCCCGAAGCAAAAGAGAAAGGGGGAAAGAAAGAGCCAAATCCCAAGACACGAAACTAGACAAAAGGAAGTTTGATTTGAAAAAAAGAAACCACAAATGTACGTAACCCCAAAGCAAGCATGTGGTAACGGGGAAATCAACCACCTCGGCTTGGTGAGCCAGTGGTTATTGACGCGTACCGCAGAAGCCTATGACGAAACCCTGCTGCTGTAACCATGAAATTATCATCAGATGGTGGTTAACGCACAGGCCTAAGAGATCTTGGGAGAGCTGCTAGAAAACCCCCTGGGGAGGAATATCAAACAAGAGGAAGTAAACAATGCCACCAAAGGCGTTTCCCGCTTAAGAAGCCTGTGAATGCTGAGGAATGCCGAAGCGTTGTTTTCAAAAAATGAAAATGGCCGATTATGAGGTGGTACATTTGTATGACACTTTGGTCAAGACTAAGTATAGTAAAAAAGGAAGATGATGAGGTGTTCACGGCTGAAAGAAAGTGGAGGAAAAATACGGTGGGGTAATGAGGAGAATGCTTCTACGAAGACACCAAATGGCCCAGTCGGGAGAAGGGCACTAAGCACCAACTGAGGTGTTATTACATGGGACCAAGCGCCAAGTTTCAAAAAAACTGGATAGGCTATGCCATTCCCGATTAGGCCAGGAGTCCCCGGTAGACCCCGTCCTGCTACTTTTTTCCTGCATCCGAGTTATTCCAGGGTGTAACTTCGATGTTTCTTTTTAGTTTTCTGGTCTTTAAGTTCCCGATAATGAACCTGTTTATCTTCAAAATCCCAAGAAAAATGAAAATCAATATTTCCATCGTTTCATTTTTCTTTATCTTTTCTGATTTTGGCTATTTTTTTCTCTCCTTCATTTCTTCTTTTTAGCTCTAATAATGCAGCTTTAAATAACAGACATGCTTGCGGAACTTTCATGCCTAGATCCCAAAATGCTGTTAAGAATTTTCGAAAAATAAAATGAATCAAGAGTCCGAAAATACACAGAAAGGTAACTTGAGGAAATAAACAAAAAGAATTGGAAACAATTTTGAGGAAAAATGGTTGCGGGTTGGAAAGTCCCATACTTTGCAACAAAAGAGTGTGCTGTACTTAGGGCACACCACGGGCAGTTGTACCAAACAAAGAATGGCCCGCGCTTGACAACAAGAAGGTGCGTCCCAGGAATTTTGAAAGTGGGGACAACTCTGTTAAGACGATTCTCCCCATCACCCAGAAGCAAAAAGGAAAATCCCGCTCCTAATGGAAGGGTTCATACATCATCCGAATAAGATATTGCAGAGGAGCCTTGTATTTTGGGAAATATCAAAGGAATGATCCCCGACAGCTGTGAATGCGGATGCAATAAAAAGGTACTATGTCTTAGTATCTCTACGGTGTTTGGTTTTGTGCAATTGAGATGAATGAAGGGCTTTTTTCTTCTCGCTATCAACAATATCAACCCTTCGGTAAACTATTTTGAGCCGGTTATTTTTGGTTATGTTCTTCCATTTTCTTGTAATGTTAATTAACTAGTAAACCTAAAAATATAAAAATGGGAGCCTAAATGCAAATATGCTATTTTTGTATTTTTTTATGAATTATATCAAGTAAAATGCACACAAAATGCAAACAAAAACAAAATCATGCAATTAGATTCTAAAAATCAAATAAAGAAAAATCCTAATTTTAAGAATTCTATAGGAGTAATTTAAGCGAGGCAAAAATCACGTGCTCACAGGGCTGCAGACCTATTGACACTCCTATGGATCCGAATGCTAAGCTTCTGCCTGGACAAGGGGATCCTCTTAGAGATCTATCGAGATATGGAAGGTTGGTTGGAAAATTAAATTACCTCACAGTGACAAGACCTGACATTTCTTTTCCGATGAGTGTTGTAAGTCAGTCTATGGATTCTCCATGTGATAGTCATTGGGATGCATTTTTACGCATTCTTCGATATATAAAGTCATCTCTAGGCAAAGGATTACTACTCGAGGATCGAGGCCACGAGCAAACTGTTGGGTACACAGATGCTGATTGGGCAGGATCACCTTCTGACAGACGTTCTACGTCAGGATATTGTGTTCTAGTAGGAGGTAATTTGGTCTCTTTGAAGAGCAAGAAACAGAATGTAGTTGCTCGATCTAGCTCCGAAATCGAATATCGGGCCATGGCTATGGCAACGTGTGAGTTAGTTTGGGTCAAGAAGTTGCTCAAGGAGTTGAAGTTCGGAGAAATCAGCAAGATGGAACTAGTGTGTGTGATAATCAAGCTGCTCTTCATATTGCGTCAAATCCGGTGTTCCATGAGAGGACTAAACACATTGAGATCGACTGTCACTTTGTCAGAGAAAAGATACTCTCAGGAGATATTGGTACAAAGTTTGTGAAGTTGAATGATCAACTAGTAGATATTTTCACTAAGTCTCTTACTGGTTCTCGTATTAGTTACATATGTAACAAGCTCGGTACATAAGATTTATATGCACCGGCTTGAGGGGGAGCTTTAAGTAGTTAGTCATGTATTGTGTCCCACATTGGGAAGTAGATACCTATTTTTATGTAATCACTGTATATAAATAGGGCATTGTACAACACTTTAGATAATTAATAATATTTTTCTCTCGTGCTTTCTCACACCCGCAAATGCGAGCTTTTCTTCGCAAATGTGAAGTCTCACAATTCCTGCTATCATCGCAATTGCGATGACTTGTTTGCAATTGGGAACAGTGGCCTCCTCGCAATTGTGACCAAATGATCGCAACTGCGAACTCAGTGCTGATCCACCCCTCTTCGCAAATGTGAAAGATTGTCGCAAATGCGAACCTAACAGTGGTCGCAAATGCGAAGCCTGACCTCGCAATTGCTAGGTCTAAGTCCTCCATAAGAACTTACATGCTTTAATGTTAAAATACACTTTGTTTGAGCGTAATGGATGCTATTTTAAGTGTAGGTGCATCGAAAATGAAAGTAGAGCTAAAGGGATGCTTAAATGTCGAAAGGACGCTCGAGAATGGTGAAAAGAAGAAGCCGGGCAAAAGTCAACTAACCAGGCTTTATCCAGGTGAGGCCAGCTTAAAGCCAGGCCTAACCAGGCTTTATCCAGGCGACGCCAGGCCAAAGGCCAGGCCCAGTCCGAGTTTTGAAGGTTTTAAGTGTTTCCCGGTTTGACTAGAAGTTAACCTACACGTTTAGGCTTGTCCCAAACACATAAATAGACCTAATAATGTCACTTTTGAGAAAAAAGAAAAAGACAAACCGATAAGGAGAGATCGGGGTTGGACAAATTTGAGACATATATTCGACCTAAGGAGGCAGAGACACAACAGGTGTAACGACCCGACTGGTCGTTTTGAGCTCTAGCGCATCTCTCAACAGTTTGGGGCTATGAGCAGCTTCACTTCAGGTATTATGACTTGTACGCATGGTCGGAATTGAATTCCGGGGAATTCGGAGTTGATTTAGAAAGGGAATTCTCATTTCGGAAGCTTTAAGTTGAAAGAATTGACTAAGATTGGATTTCAGAGTAAACAACCTCGGAATCAGGATCTGAAGGTTCCAGTAGGTTCGTATGATGATTTCGAACTTGGGCGTATGCCTGGATCGGGTTTTGGATGACCCGGGAGCGTTTTGGCGCCTATTGTGGAAGTTAGCATTTTGGAAGAAATTTCATAAGTTTGGGTTGAAGTGCATTTCAGTGTTATCGATGTCCGTTTGGGATTTCGAGTTTGGGAGTAGCTCCATATGGTGATTCTGGAGTTGGGAGTGCGATCGGAAGAGAATTCGCAGGTCCGTAGGTCATTTTGAAGTCATTTGGCTAAAGATAGAAATTTGAAGGTTTTTGAGAAGTTTGACCGAGAGTTTGGCTTTTTGATATCGGGGTCGGATTCCAATTCCGAAAGTTGGAGCAGGTCCGTAATGTCGAATATGACTTGTATGCAAAATTTGAGGTCAATCGGACGTGATTTGACGGGTTTCGGCATCGAATGTAGAAGTTTGAAATTTCAAAGTTCATAAAGTTTGGATTGGAGTATGATTCATGATTTCGACGTTGTTTGATGTGATTTGAGGCCTTGAGCAAGTTCGTATCATGTTTTGGGACATGTTGGTATAATTGGTTAAGGTCTCGAGGGCCTCGGGTGGATTTCGAAAGGTTAACGGAATGAATTTCGGACCAAAGAGTTGCTGAAATATTCTGCAGAAAGCTGTTTTGACAGCAACTAGTGCAATCGCGGAGCTGAATTTGGAAGCTTATATCTCGAAATCTATAAGGAATCTAAAAATTTGCAAAACATAAAATTCTTTGTCCTTGAATTCTAGTTTCTAGAAAGTTAAACCATCATGATTTGGACATTTTATCAGAAAGTTATGATCGATTGAAGATGGCTGGTGGAGCAGTTTCGACAGAATTTTCTGATGCATGGAGCCGACTTTAGAAGCTCATATCTCGGAATATACAAAGAGTTATATGGTGTGCAACCTATCAAATGAAAGATCATCGAGTCTAGTTTCTAAATCTTCAAACCGTTTGTCATTTGGATATTTCCACAAGGAGTTATGGGCGTTTTAACAAAAGGTGTACAGCAGGGGAAAATTGTAATAGGATGTACAACCTGCACAGCGCAACGTACAACTCGATGAAGCCTGGGCAGATTGTTTTAAACACGAGTTTTGGCCCATTTCTTTCATTTCTTTCATTTGGCTTGGACGAATTTGGAGAGATCAAGGAGGGATTTTCACCAAGCAACACTAGGTAAGTGATTTCTTCCTATTTTTGAGTTAAATATGTGATCTTACATGGATTTAGACATGAAAAATTAGCATAAATTTGGGATTTTTGGGGAAGACCTAGAATTTGGAATTTTGGACTTTTACCATGAATTTGAGCATGGAAATTAGAGCAAATTGTATATTTGAGTTAGTAAAGCTATGGGTAAAATTTATCTACGAGAAATTTCGGAATCAGGGCACGTGGGCCCGAGGGCATTTTGCTCAACTTTTCGAGCGGAGTTGGGAACTTATATAATTTGAATTGCTACAAGTATTAGAGTGAATTTTTATTGCTTTACCCATTTTTTGAATAGTTTTGGGGCGTTGTGCATCAATTGGTGTCGTTGGAAGGGCTTGGAAGCCGGTTATGGAAATTTCGGAGCGAGGTGAGTCTCCTTTCTAACCTTGTAAGAGGGAATTGTCACCATAGGTGAAATAATTGGTTATGTGCTCCTATTTGTGGGGGCTACGTACGCACGAGGTGACGAGAGTCCGTGCGTAGCTACTAATATGTGTAAGTCCGGGTAGTCTAGGACCCAAAAGCATGCTATACTTGGAATATCTGTGATCTTATTGACAGTTGAATTTCTTAAATACTATCGAATTGATAAATGAATTCATAAGAGGATTAAACTTCATTTTCTTAAATCATTAAAAGAGAATTGGCTTTTATTTGGATAAATATTCCCCGATAAATTCTTAATTTGTTGTTTGAGCAGGTATTTCTATGTGTACCTGCGTCGCATGTATGATTCGCGAGCAGGGTGATTGTTTAGCTAAAATTTGACCGCGTCGCATGTATGATTCGCGAGCGGGATAATAGATTCATCTATGGTTCGCGCCGTTCGACCCTCGGCAGTGCACATTTTACATTTATGTTGGATCGGGCCGTACGACCTCGGCATGAGTTGCGCATGCTTGTATTGCCTGCCTTGAGATTTATTGAGATTGATATCTGCTCTCCCCGACTTGAGATTTACTGTTGTTCTTAATAAATCCGTGATTCATCACATGAATAATATTATTGTTGGACCATTAGTAAGTGTCGATGTTGGCATCTCGTCTCTACTTCTTCGAGATTAGGCGTGATACTTACTGAGTACACGTTGTTTTCGTACTCATGCTACACTTGCTGTGCATTTTGTTGCACAGGTACATGTATTACTAGTGGCCTACTGGGCATAACAGCATGGATGATACGGAGACTAGGTGAGCTGTATTTCTCGAGGCGACCCGCAGCTAGTATAGTCTCTCTCTCAGCATTGTATTTACTTTCTGTCCAATTTGTGTTCCGGACAGTTATTGTACTTTATTCGATTTCTTAGAAATTGCTCATTCACTGGTGACACCGGGTTCTAGGATGATTATGAAGTATTTTGTATTAACTGCTTAACATTTAATTTATTTGAAACAATTATCTTTTACTGGTAAATTTGAAGGAAAGTCATAGTTTTCAAGAGTATTAAAACGAGAATTTAATTAAGTATTTTGGTTGGCTTCCCTGACAGTGGTGTCCGGCGCCATCACGACCCTTAGTAGAATTTGGGTCGTGACAACATGGTATCAGAGCACTAGGTTCCCTTAGGTCCCACGAGTAATGAGCAAGTCCAGAAGAGTCTCGCGGATCGGTACGGAGACGTCTGTACTTATCTTTGGGAGGCTACAGGGCTGTTAGGAGCACTTCCTTTCTTGATTTCCTCATCGTGCGACTTGATTCCTTGAGGCTTATGCCCTTGTTTCCTTCCTACTCAATCTTACGCGACGCGAACCGCTTGTTATTAATCGAGAATTGAAGAATTGTAATGGTACTACAGATGTGGTGCGGGATGTTTCTCCCGGTATAGTTGTGTGAGCTATTGTCGTCGCCTTGCGAAAGGATTTTCTATCGTTTTGGCTTGATAGTTGTGCTTCTAAGAGCTTGGAGGCTATGAACAGGTTACTATGATGCTCGCGATTGGTTATCGCACAGTATTGACTTGATGGTAGGAGACTTGCCTATGTGTTGGGGCGGTGAATGAGTTGAAAGGAAATCTACTCAGTACACGATTCTGAGATACGATATTTCACTTTCGGCAGAGGAAAAGCGATTGGCCTATGAATGTCCAGATTTGGGGTGATGGAGTAACGAGACTTGGTAATTTCGAGCGTGGTGGAATTTTTATCTGTGATGTAGGGTCGTCGTCCTCGATTGTATGTGTTAAGTTCGCCGATGTTATGGTCTTCTGCAATTCGCCCTTGGGGTAGGATATTGTGAAATAATATTGGAGAAACGACTGTTGGATATCGCGGGGTGCGGTCGTTCAGGATTGAATCGGTGTTTCTAGTGTCGACGGCTCGAGAAAGATGATCTCCGGAAAGGTTTACAGTTAGTAAGCGATTTGTGGGTTCAAGTGCTACGAAGATAGATTTTATTAGGGCAACAACTGAGCAGCAAAGGAGGAGGAAGGACGTGTGGGAAGTGTCAGGCGATGATTAAACTTCCAGAAGGCCAGGTATAAGAAGTGAAGGTCGAGTAATTGATAAAAGGAGTGAGTTCCGCCAAAGTGGGAGAGTGGCGGACGATGATTGGGTCTACGGATTTAATTTGAAGCATGGGCTATTACGCGGCAGGAGAATTGATATGACAGAGAGGAGCTGCTTGAAATGAAGAAGGATACAATATAACTTCGAATTGGAAGGATGTTGCCGCACATTTAACTAATGTCCACGAGGGGTGAATGGTCTTGTACAGCTAGACAGTAAGCCCGGACTCAGGTGGATTATCTCTAGTAAGCAGATCGGCGGGCGCATGATTGGCGAAGCTTCTGTGAAGAATTCTATTGTTTATACAGCAAAGTGATCGGTCGTGTGAATGTGGTTGATAATTCGGAGTATAAAAGGGGGTTTTGCGGAAAGATTCCGAGAATTTTGGCGGTTGATTGCGCAAGGTTCTGTCAATAAGAGAAAAGAATCCTGGCGAATTCCAGAGTTGTGTAATAGTGGCTTCAAGCTAAGTGGCAGAGCCCCACCTCCTATGATTGGGTTGCATGGTTAACTACTTGCGAGGTTTCTAGGTATTAGCATATTGATGGGTTAATTCAGCTATGGGAAAAGAACATAAGTGGTAATCTGAGCAAAAAAAAGAAATTGTTAAAGGTGTGCTATGGTTGACCTTATTGTCTCATGCTCAGACTTGGGGAAGCAATCAGGATTTATGCCCTGTATAAGTACGGGTTTCAAGGAAAATGATTCGGTCGGGTGCTTCGTCGAGAGGGTATTCATGTGCTAGAAGATTCATGGAGTTGATTATATTCGGGGCCAAGTCAGAGCGGGTGGCTCTCAACAACGGTCCTAGTGGATTCAAAGGGATAAAGTGTGGTGCCTAATGATTTTGAGCCTATAGGTACAGTTGAGAATCATGCTTTGTAGCAGCTTATGAGAAGGTGCCCAGAATGTTCTATGATGTTTTGACCTCTAGTGTAGCAATTGGGAGGTATGAAATGGTTCATGGGGTTTGAGACAGCATGGTCTCGAGATTCACGGTCACTCGGGATGAGTGCGGATGAAGTGTGTTATGTGTTGAATGGAGTTATTATTATTTCAAAGGCAATAAAGGATAAATTGGAAGAAGATAGACTGGTTAGCCATAGTTGAATTGGCATATTGGTGGTAGTAATCAGTTCCTTTAGCAAATTATGCAAATGATTGGTGGCTTAGACCATTACTTAGAGAATGGCATGTTGGGCGCAGTGGGTGGTATGGAATTGGAAGTGAGGATCAAGGTTGCGTTTTGGTGTTGACAAGGATGTCATGAGCTCAGATGAGCAGGAAAGGGGTTTTTGAATGATTAGAGTGAGCTGGCATTGTCTTCATCGTCACCTGGGATCGGTATTTTGTGAGAGAGGCTTTTCATCCTGGTTATGGATTCTTGATCGCTTTTCAGCGTTAGTGCAGCCGGTAGCCTGGATATGCAGGCTTTTTATCTGTTACAGAAGATCGTGGGAGCGTGTCCCACGGTAAGATTGTATAAGTGTGGCAGGTAGTCACTTGATTGATTGGAGAATGAAACCAAGTATGAAGATTGTGGCGATATGGTTAATTTGAGGATTTATGCCTGGAGGGCACTCAATTTATTAGGTTGTGGACCGTGGAGGATTACTTCGGTTATGACTGTGTTATGGGGAAAAGGGGTTATTATGGACCCAGAAAAGATTATTGACCTAGTTCGGTCTGATCAGAATCAGCTTGAGGTCTGTGGATGGATTTAAATATGAATTTGGGCTCTATATCGGGCCGAATGTGTTCGTTTCAGCATAGCTCTCCTTATGGAGGAGTATTCAGGCTTTGGATTTTAATTCGTTGTCGGCTACTTCATGTAATGCTATATTGTGCCGTGTGAGTTACGAAACGGCTTGGTAAATTTCTTATGTGTTGAAGTTCCGCGTAGCGATGATGTTATATGAGCAGGATGGGTCTCGAGATTCAGATCGTATATCGCACCTCAGTTGTGCTTGAGTTTTGTAACCTATGGCACTATATGTCTCCCCAGGGATGGTATTATGCACTTAGCGTGCTTGTGACCGATATTCGGTATTTTGTTATAATGAGCAATTTAGCTCGATGTATATCTCCTTATGTGAATTCTATGTGTGAATCGGGTGGCATGCCGCCATGGGTATATTATTTGGATCGGGTTGCACGCCGCAACAGTGTGATGTTGAGTACAGTTTTCTATATGCTATTTTTGTATGCCTTGCTTCCTATTTTCTAAGGAAAGTTCATATTAGTGCGTGAGTTGAGTAGTTCCTTCCAGAGTTCGTTTTCCTTTTGTCACGTTCGAGTTCATAGCCTATTGGCACATTGTGGCATCATATGAGACTTTTGATCATGTGAGGGGTGGCTTATTGCCTGAGCGGTTCGTACGGGGTGAGACGAGATCATTGGATTTAGGATCAGTGCAATCTGATTATATGAAGTATATTAAGGAGCTAAGACCATTATTTGGTTCAGAATGAGGTGATGGTTCTTGTCAGGAGTATAGACCCAATGATTTGTTGATTCGGCAGTTGGGTATGAATTTCTACACACCTCTTCCGTCTTGGCGGTATTGTAAGAGTTAGAGCAAGACCTATGTAGGTCATGAGGTGCAATGGGAGCATCGGATTCGTGAAATTTCGACTAATTTGATCAGAGAATATTATTGTGGTCCTGTGAGTAAAGTGGTGCAAGGTGTGAATTCAGCTAAGGTATGCAGTCATGTTTTAGTGTTGCGGATAGTTATTGATACGGTGAGCGTTGATCACGCCCAACTATTCCTTATAAAAAGGACTCTGCACGTTGCAAATATAATCCGAGTATTACGCCCAGGGTCGAATCCACAGAGAGTTAACGTATCAACCACTATCTTCAGACCCACTAATTCTTCAGAACCAGCTTCCCAAATATTCAAATCTCAGTTGAATGTTCTTTAACAACTACGCTTGCAAGTAACTAAATGACTGTAAACTAAACTAATAAGGTTGTAAACAATTATGATAAAAAGCTAAGGCAATGATTTCCCCTATTGATGGAATCCCTTCTGTTTATGCTCATACAAATTTACCAACACATCTCTATCAATCATGAACGCTAATCTTACCGTAAATCTCTCCCGAGTAATCACAGTAATTTACTATTGCACTCTCCCGAGATACACTAGCTTACTTTATTTAGCACGATTCACTTTAGATTACACCCAAGGCTTCGTTATCCCTAATCCCGCCTTTAAACCCGCAATTATAGATTCCTCTAATAATCTAGGAGTGGTGTTGTTCAATAATACCCTAAATATGCACTCTTTTCCAAGTTATGCACAATAAATAGGCACAGCTAATTGAGGATCCTGTCAATTAACTACAACAAACACGAAGTTGAACAAATAGAGATTAAACTAGCAATTTATATTCACATAAACAAGAAGTTCATCACCCAATAGGTTCCATCAAAACCTTAGACAAGGAATTTAGCTACTCATGGCTATGGGAAAATAAACTAAGATAGAATTCATCATAAAAATCAAAAGTAAAGAAGAAAGATGTTTGGAGTATTCTCTCACAATGGTTTTCCTTGCTAAGAAACCCTCAAAATCAATACTTTCTCTCTTGGGCAAAGTCTAATGTTTTAAATAGGGTTTAGGTCTAAAAATCCCGTATTTGACACTTTGACCCCTGAACTTTTTTACGCCTGCCGCGGTTCTGCCGCGGTCGCAGTAGAACCGCGGCCAATCACCCTCTCTGAATCTCTAAAGTTCTGAAGCTGCCTTCCACCGCGGTTCTGTCGCGGTCGCGGTAGAACCGCGGCCAAACCATTTTTCTGAATCCTAAGGGCTAGCAGGGCGTAGCTTCATTGGGAATTTACACATTTGGCCTCTTTTCTCCAATTTGGACTCCAAAACTGCTCCTTAGCCTTCCTTATACATATATCACCTGCAAATCATGAAAAGCACTAATAAGAGCATTTTGTTATCACTTTTAGCATTAAAACTACACAAGAAGGTGATTATTTAAGGTGTGATTATAGTCAAATTCACCTATTATCAACACCCCACACTTAAACCTTTGCTCGTCCTCGAGCAAACTAAACCACACTTCTAGGCCTAACTGTTCAATACATTGCTCCAATTTATGTCACACCTGCTATTATCAATGATCGACCTAAGCAGTGCACAATCATATCTCAAATGCAGACTCTCATGCCAAGACACACTTGTGTTCACTCTAATTACTCTAACAGAAGTGAAGACTCACTTTTTCTTCCTGAGTCACATGCCCTCACATAAACAAAAACTGAGAGAAGTTCCACACACATAAAATTCAACAACAAGGAATCATATATAGAAAGAATTCACTCACTCTCAGCAAAGAGCATTCACATGCCACACAAACACACCATAACGCTTGCCCCTAGTGTAATACTCTACTAATCGAGCCATTCAGTCAAAGATCAAGAGGTCTTTATAGGTTGTAATGTAGGCTAAGGGACGGGTAGGATATATTTGGATATAGTGACTAACCTCCCTAAGCACTTTTAATACACTGTTCCTTTTATTTCACCTTTATGTTCAACCCAATCATTATTCCACATTTTGTTTCACTTGTGACCCCCACTTTTCTTTAGGTACAACTGGCTTCTTCTTTTTTTTTCCAGAGATTTATTGTACAATGCCAGCTCACCAATCAAAACCTTCATTCTTGATTCCCTTTTTTCACTACTCTCTCCCACCCCACACTTTGACTTTTGTATATTCTTTAGTGATTCAAGTGCTTCTAGGGGGTAAAGGTTCAAACAATTAGCTTATTCAAACACAGCGATTTAGATCATTATAGGGTTATCAAAGAACAGGCTTCAGGCTCAACAGGGTTAACTATGGTAATATGCACAGGTGGATTCTCAAGTATAGAGGGTTGCATAAAGAAATGCCTCAATCATCTCTAAAACCAAACGACTTCTATTTCGCTTTGCAAACACACAGGGCAAGTTCTAGGTATCATATGCAAGCATAGGATGCAAGTAACAACTCACACACACTTAGCATGTAACTCATTCCGAATCAGTTCATCAACACAATCATATGAGTGTTCAAGCAAGACAAGATGTGCAAAA
>NW_017671835.1:0-14606 GCF_001879085.1 Nicotiana attenuata | reverse complement strand
GATTCCCTCATCCAACCACTTTATCACTTCCTTCTTCACCACTTCCTTCATATTCGGGTTCAGCCTCCTCTGATGTTCCCTGGAAGGTTTGTGCCCCTCTTCCAGCGAATCTTGTGCATGCAATAGGCGGGGCTGATCCCCTTGATGTCTGCCATGGTCCACCCAATGGCAGTTTTGCACTCCCTTAGTACCTGTAAAAGCTGTTGAACCTGCACATCTAACAAACCAGATGAGATAATAACAGGTAATGTGGAGTCGGGACCCAGAAATTCATACCTGAGGTGGGCTGGCAATGGCTTTAGTTCCAGCTTAGGTGGTTCCTCGATGGATGGCTTTGCTGGAGGGGTCTCTCTCTTTTCTAAGTGTAAGGGCTCAAACTCTAGATTTCTATCCCAGAACCCTCTACCTTCCAGTGCCAACACCCATTCCGCCAAATCCTCACCATTCACTTCATCCAAATTTGTCAAGCATGCAGTAAGGGGATCCTCAACCGTCAATGCCTCATCATCAGACTCTACAATTACGTCCACTGCATCAATAAGAGAACAATTTGCGAACTCACTTGGTCGCCTCATAGATTTCTGCACATTGAATATAATTTCTTCATCATTGAGCCTCATCTTGAGCTCCCCAGTCTCGCAATCAATCAAAGCTCTCCCCGTGGCCAAGAATGGTCGTCCTAAGATTATAGGAATTTCTTCATCCACTTTGCAATCCAAGATTACAAAATCTGCAGGGAACACGAATTTCCCTACCTGAATAAGCACATCATCAAGGATCCCAAATGGACGCTTCACAGTCCTGTCGGCCAGCTGCAACAACATAGAGGTGGGTCTAGCTCTCCCAATGCCCAACCTCTTATAAATAACCAGGGGCATAAGATTAATGCTGACCCCTAAATCACAGAGTGCCTTAGCAAAGGCAAAGTTCCCAATAGTGCATGGAATTGTAAAGCTACCTGGATCAGATAGCTTTTCAGCAACAGGTCTAGATACCACTGCACTACAGGTCTGAGTAAGTGTCACCGTGGACAAGTCTTGAAAGTCAAACTTCCGAGACATCAAGTCTTTCATCATTTTAGCGTATCCCGGCATCTCCTTTAAAGCTTTACTCAATGGAATGTTTACCTGGATTTGTTTGAGCATCTCCAAGAACTTTTTATACTGCTCCTCCTTTTGATGCTTGGCCAACCTTTGTGGAAATGGTGCAGGAGGTCTTTTCTTCCAAATCACTTGAGATTTCTCTTTCTCAGCTACTGTTTCAACTACTGGCCCAGCTACTGTCTCAGTCTCTTGCTGCATATTCTTTTCTTCAGGTGCGGGCTGGGCTGTTACCTCTGTCAATCCCGTAGACTCATCCAGCTCAATGGGCACTGGAATGAGTGTCTCAACCTGTATGTTTTCTCGAGCTCTCTCTTGCTCAACATCTAGATCCCTGCCATTCCGGAGACTCACCGCCATCAGCTGCTTTGGGCCCTGATCTTTTGGATTGATTTCGGTATCTGCAGGTAATGTCCCTTGAGGACGATTGTTAAGTGACATTGAAATCTGGCCCACTTGTACCTCAATATTTTTGATAGCTGCATCATGTGCATCCACCCTTTCATTTATCTTAGCGTTGGGCCCAATAACCTGCTGCATCATTGCTTCAAGTCTTGCAAACCCGTCTTCCTGTCTTCTACCCTGCTGTTGCTGAGGTGGTTGGTACCCTTGCTGCTGATTGTTGTACCCCTGTGGTCTAGGATACGGTGCCATGTTGTTGGGGGGTCTCACGGCTCCCATGTTTCCGGCGTTATACTGTGCTGAGGTGGCCTGTACTGCTGCTGAGTCTGCTGACCCCAGTTCTGATTACCTTGCCTCTGACCCCCATAGTTAGCCACATAGTTCATATCTTCAGGGTGCTGATGATGATGATCATGCTCTGTATTCCAAGGATTATCAATTGGCTGGCTAATGCAAGATGTGCACAAGCCCCCATTGGTAGTATCTACTATATGAACCTGTTGCTTCTGCCCTGATCACGCCCAACTATGCCTTATAAAAAGGACTCTGCGGACGCTGCAAATATAACCCGAGTATTACGCCCAGGGTCGAATCCACATAGAGTTAACCTATCAACCACTATCTTCAAACCCACTAATTCTTCAGAACCAGCTTCCCAAATATTCAAATCTCAGTTGAATGTTCTTTAACAACTACGCTTGCAAGTAACTAAATGACTGTAAACTAAACTAACAAGGTTGTAAACAATTATGATAAAAAGCTAAGGCAATGATTTCCCCTATTGATGGAATCCCTTCTGTTTATGCTCATACAAATTTACCAACACATCTCTCTAACAATCATGAACTCTAATCTTACCGTAAATCTCTCCCGAGTAATCACGGAAATTTACTATTGCACTCTCCCGAGATACACTAGCTTACTTTATTTAGCATGATTCACTTTAGATTACACCCAAGGCTTCGTTATCCCTAATCCCGCCTTTAAACCCGCAATTATAGATTCCTCTAATAATCTAGGAGTGGTGTTGTTCAACAATACCCTAAATATGCACTCTTTTCCAAGTTATGCACACTAAATAGGCACAACTAATTGAGGATCCTGTCAATTAACTACAACAAACACGAAGTTGAACAAATAGAGATTAAACTAGCAATTTGTATTCACATAAACAAGAAGTTCATCACCCAATAGGTTCCATCAAAACCTTAGACAAGGAATTTAGCTACTCATGGCTATGGGAAAACAAACTAAGATAGAATTCATCATAAAAATCAAAAGTAAAGAAGAAAGATGTTTGGAGTATTCTCTCACAATGGTTTTCCTTGCTAAGAAACCCTCAAAATCAATACCCTCTCTCTTGGGCGAAGTCTAATGTTTCAAATAGGGTTTAGGTCTAAAAATCCCATATTTGACACTTTGATCCCTGAACTTTTCTGCGCCTACCGCGGTTCTGCCGCGGTCGCGGTAGAACCGCGGCCAATCACCCTCTCTGAATCTCTAAAGTTCTGAAGCTGACTTCCACCGCGGTTCTGCCGTGGTCGCAGTAGAACCGCGACCAAACCATTTTTCTGAATCCTAAGGGCTGGCAGGGCGTAGCTTCATTGGGAATTTACACATTTGGCCTCTTTTCTCCAATTTTGACTCCAAAACTGTCCTTAGCCTTCCTTATACATATATCACCTGCAAATCATGAAAAGCACTAATAAGAGCATTTTGTTATCACTTTTAGCATTAAAACTACACAAGAAGGTGATTATTTAAGGTGTGATTATAGTCAAATTCACCTATTATCAAGCGTATGTTAGAACAGGCCTGGCAGAGAATTCCGGATGTAGGAATTGGGCTCTAAGGCTTATTTGTTTAAGTGAAAAAGGATATCTTCAGATTGATCGAGCTAGGGTGCCCAGCTAAGTTGTGGTAGCACGGGTAGGTGCTCGAGGTGTTAAACAGTGATTTCGGACAACCCCAACACAGTTCTTAGCACGTTTGAGGACGAACGTATGTTTAAGTGGGAGAGAATGTAACGACCCGACTGGTCGTTTTGAGCTCTAGCGTGTCGCTCAGCAGCTTGGGGCCATGAGCAGCTTCACTTTAGGTATTATGACTTGTACGCATGGTTGGAATTGAATTCCGGAGAATTCGGAGTTGATTTGGAAAGGGAATTCTCATTTCGGAAGCTTTAAGTTGAAAGAATTGACTAAGATTGGATTTCAGAGTAAACGACCCCGGAATCGGGATCTAAAGGTTCTAGTAGGTTCGTCTGATGATTTCGGACTTGGGCGTATGCCCGATTCGGGTTTTGGATGACCCGGGAGCATTTTGGCGCCTATTGTGGAAGTTAGCATTTTGGAAGAAATTTCATAAGTTTGGGTTAAAGTGCATTTCAGTGTTATAAATGTTTGTTTGGGATTCCGAGTCTGGGAGTAGCTCCGTATGGTGATTCTGGAGTTGGGAGCACGATCGCAAGTGAATTCGGAGATCCGTAGGTCATTTTGAAGTCATTTGGCTAAAGATAGAAATTTGAAGGTTTTTGAGAAGTTTGACCGAGAGTTTGACTTTTTGATATCTGGGTCGGATTCCAATTCCGAAAGTTGGAGCAGGTCCGTAATGTCGAATATGACTTGTGTGTAAAATTGAGGTCAATCGGACGTGATTTGACGGGTTTCGGCATCGAATGTAGAAGTTTGAAATTTCAAAGTTCATAAAGTTTGGATTGGAGTACGATTCATGATTTCGACGTTGTTTGATGTGATTTGAGGCCTCGAGCGATTTCGTATCATGTTTTGGGACATGTTGGTATAATTGGTTAAGGTCCCGAGGGCCTCGAGTGGATTTCGGAAGGTTAACGGAATGAATTTCGGACCAAAGAGTTGTTGAAATTTTCTGCAGAAAGCTGTTTTGACAGCAACTAGTGCAATCGCGGAGCTGAATTTAGAAGCTTATATCTCGAAATCTGTAAAGAATCTGAAAATTTGCAAAACATAAAAGTTGTTGCCCTTGTATTCTAGTTTCCAGAAAGTTAAAGCATTCATGATTTGGACATTTTATTAGAAAGTTATGATCAATTGAAGATGGCTGGTGGAGCAGTTTCGACAGAATTTTCTGATGCATGGAGCCAATTTCAGAAGCTCATATCTCGGAATATATAAAGAGTTATATGGTATGCAACCTATCAAATGAAATATATTCGAGTCTAGTTTCTAAACCTTCAAACCGTTTGTCATTTGGATATTTCTACAAGGAGTTATGGGCGTTTTAACAGAAGGTGTACATCAGGGGAAAATTATAACAGGATGTGCAACCTGCACAGCGCAAGGTACAACTCGATGAAGGCTGGGCAGATTGTTTTAAACACGAGTTTTGGCCCATTTCTTTCATTTCTTTCATTTGGCTTGGACGATTTTGGAGATCTCAAGGAGGGATTTCACCAAGCAACACTAGGTAAGTGATTTCTTCCTATTTTTGAGTTAAATATGTGATCTTACATGGATTTAGACATGGAAAATTAGCATAAATTTGGGATTTTTGGGGAAGACCTAGAATTTGAAATGTTGGACTTTTACCTTGAATTTGAGCATGAAAATTAGAGCAAATTATATATTTGAGTTAGTAAAGCTATGGGTAAAATTTATCTTCAAAAAATTTCGGAATCCGGGCACGTGGGCCCGAGGGCATTTTGGTCAACTTTTCGAGTGGAGTTGGGAACTTATATAATTTGAATTGTTACAAGTATTAGAGTGAATTTTTATTGGTTTACCCGTTGTTTGAATAGCTTTGGGGCGTTGTGCATTAATTGGAGTCATTGGAAGGGCTTGGAAGCCGATTATGGAAATTTCGGAGCGAGGTGTCACGACCAAACCCCGCTCCGGTCGTGATGGCGCCTCTCATGAAGACAAGGCCAGCCAGACTATTTCAGAACACCTCTTTTAAGCAGTTAGACAGTTCATAAGCAGTTTAAATATGATTTTATGATATTAATTAGCGGAATTACAACCCAACACAGCCCTAATCGTGGTGTCACAAGTCACGAGAATCTATTAGAGTGTAAGTCCAACTACAAGGTCTAAAATATACAAAAACGAAATAATGAACAAAGAGAGAAAAATGGTGCTGCGAACGCTGGCAGTCACCTCGCTAACTCCTATAACTCTGCCTCTGATCAGCCAAAACCCGCTAACGGGTGGATAAATACCTGCATCTGTACACGAGGTGCAGGGAGTAAAGTGAGTACTCCAACTTAGTGAGTAATAAAGGTAAATAACAACTGAGCAGTAAGAAATCACGTATAACAAATCATCATGCTGTATAGAGCAGTGCAAAACCCTTTTGAGGAAAACGGTGAGACTGTGAAATCTTTAGAGAAACATCTTAGCTCAGTTTAAACCTCTTTTGAAAATAACTTTTTCAGCGGTTACGCAAATGAATGCAAACAAATAGTGCAGATAAGCACAGAAATCCGCCCCTCGGGCACAACACTCAGTCATCGGATAATGCCAGGCAATCATGTAGATATTGCATGAAGTAGCACAGACAACAGATAATGGCAGACAAATGAAATAAAGTAAACACATAGAACAGTACCAGTACCGCTGCGCCGTGCAGCCCGATCCACATATCGCTGCGGCGTGCAGCCCGATCCGTTTATTATCGACGACGCTCACTAAGGGTATGCAGACTCCGAGAGGGGCCCCTTACGGCCCATGCGCAATATCAAGCCATCTCGTGGCATCAATCTAGGTCCTCAGCCTCATATCAATATCAGTATAACACTGCTGCGGCGTGCAGCCCAATCCAAACGTATCCTCACAATACAGGCCCTCGGCCTTACCCAGTCAAAGATCAACAAGCCACTCGGGCAACAGTAAAACATGATGCTCAGCCTAAAATATTTTTGAAAATATCATTTCAAGCGTTTAAGGCATAATAAACTTGGTTGAGTTTTAAAACAGTGGAAAATACGTGACTGAGCCCAAGTATATAATTAAAACAGTGAGGAATTTTCAACAACAATCCCCGAAGGGTTCAAATAGCTGGCACGAAGCCCAAATATGGCAATCAGCCCAAATTGTGATGATAACAAGTAATCTCAAACAAATACGCAGTAAATTCATCAATCGGGACGGACCAAGTCGCAATCCCCAACGGTGCTCTACCCCACGCTCGCTATCCGGAGTGCAAGTCACCTCAATATAGCACTATGATGTGCAAATTCGGGGTTTCAAACCCTCAGGATATCATTTACAATCATTACTCACCTCGATCCGGTCCAAACTCTAGCTCGCGATGCCTCGCCCGCACAAATCGACCTCCGGATGCTCCAAATCTAGCCACAATCTACATAATCATTAAAATATGCTAAGGGAGCGAAGCCCACTCGAAAATATCCAATTTAACATCAATATCCCGAAATTGCTCAAACCCGGCCCCCGGGCCCACGCTTCGGAATTCGACGAAACTTACAAAATCCGACAACCCATTCAAACACGAGTCCAACCATACCAAAATTACTAAATTCCGATAACAATTCGGCCTCCAAATCTTCAAATCTTATTTTCAAATCCCTAGGTCCAAATCCCCAATTTACACCTCAAAAACATGTAATCTAGTCGGATTATTCGATGATAATTCAATATTATGGAGTAGAAATGATCACAAGTGACTTACCTCAAGATTTCCCATGATTTCTTGCTCAAAAATCGCCCCAAGCTGTGTTCTTTCACCAAATAAAACAGGTCAAAATGAGCAGAAAAACGCAACAGCTTTATTAAACCTATTCTGGTCGCTAAAAGAGCCATTCCCGTCGCTAAAAGTGACAAATCTTGTCGCTAAAGGTGCGCACCAGATCCTGCTGCACCAGCAATGTTTATTTTCACTAAAAAGGCTCTAACTCCACCATACGAACTCGGAATTTGATGATTCTTGTTCCTATGAGTCACAAATAATGATACGAACACAGTCCTTCAATCGAAACTCAATTCGGAGCTGGTTTGCTCAGTGCGATATCCATTTCGCTCGTTAAACAATTAACTCATGATTCAAGTCAAAAACTCAATCGCGACTTGATGAAATTAGGCCAAACTTTCCAGATCATCCTATAATTCATTATCAAAATTCTGGTAAGTCTCAAAATCAAATTTCGATCTCTAGAACTAAAAATGGACCTTTGGATCATTACATGCTTATAATCAAAATGCCAAAATCTTCCAAAAACTCTTCCAAAACATATCCGAGCCTCATGGGACCCCGTCCAAACATGCCAACACACCCCATAACATAATTCAAACTTGTTCCAACCTTCGGAGCGCTCAAAACAACATCAAAACATCAAATCACCCTCGGATTCAAGCCTAAGAATTCCAAAACTTCCGAAATCCGAATTCGATCAAAAAGTCGACCAAACGACGTCCAAATGACCTGAAATTTTGCACACACATCACAAGTGACATAACGAAGCTACATAAACTCTCGAAATTCCATTCCGATCCTCGGATCAAAATCTCACCTATCAACCGGAATTCGCCAAAATATTAACTTTGCCAATTCAAGCCGAATCCTTCCACAGACTTCCAAAATGCATTCCGATCGCGCTCCTAAGTCATAAATCACCCAACGAAGCTATCCAAATCGTAAAATTTCTGATCCGAGCTCATATACAAATAAGTCAACTCTTAGTCAAACCTTTCAAATTCAAAGCTTTCAACTGAGGCTGTTCCTTCAAATTCATTCCGATTTTCCTGAAAGCCAAAACCAACGATCTACATCGGTCATAATGCATAACACGGGACAAGTCCTGCCCGAAAACTGGCGATCAAAGTGCAAAAGCTCAAAATGACCGGTTGGGTCGTTACACGAGGTGAGTCTCCTTTCTAACCTTGTAAGAGAGAATTGTCCCCATAGGTGAAATAATTGGTTATGTGCTCCTATTTGTGGGGGCTAAGTACGCACGAGGTGACGAGAGTACGTGCGTAGCTACTAATATGTGTAATTCCAGGTAGTCTGGGACCCAAAAGCATGCTATACTTGGAATATCTGTGATCTTATTGACAATTGAATTTCTTAAATCCTATCGAATTGGTAAATGAATTTCTAAGAGCATTAAACTTCATTTTCTTAAATCATTAAAAGAGAATTGGCTTTTATTTGGATAAATGTTCCCTGATAAATTCTTAATTTGCTGTTTGAGCATGTATTTTTATGTGTACCTGCGTCACATGAATGCTTCGCGAGCAGGGTGATTGTTTAGTTAAAATTTGACCGCGTCGCATGTATGATTCGCGAGCGGGGTAATAGATGCATCTATGGTTCGCGCCGTTCGACCCTCGGCAGTGCATATTTTACATTTATGTTGGATCGGGCCGTACGACCTCGGCATGATTTACGCATGCTTGTATTGCCTGCATTGAGATTTATTGAGATTGATATCTGCTCTCCCCGACTTGAGATAATTGTTAATTAATGGATTATGAATCCAGAGACTGTTAATAAAAAGGAACTTTTACCTGTTTCGTGGCTCATTTGAATTTACTGTCGTTCTTAATAAATCCGTGATTCATCGCATGAATAATATTATTATTGGACCATTATTAAGTGTCGATGCTGCCATCTCGTCTCTACTTCTTCGAGATTAGGCGGGATACTTACTGAGTACACGTTGTTTTTGTACTCATGCTAGACTTGCTGTGCATTTTGTTGCACAGGTACAAGTATTACTAGTGGCCTATTGGGCGTAGCAGCATGGATGATACGGAGACTAGGTGAGCTGTATTTCTCGAGGTGACCCGCAGCTAGTATAGTCTCTCTCTCAGCATTGTATTTACTTTCTGTCCAATTTGTGTTCCGGACAGTTACTGTACTTTATTCGATTTCTTAGAAATTGCTCATGCACTTGTGACACCGGGTTCTAGGATGATTATGAAGTATTTTGTATTAACTGCTTAACATTTAATTGATTTGAAACGATTATCTTTTACTGGTAAATTTGAAAGAAAGTCATAGTTTTCAAGAGTATTAAAACGAGAATTTAATTAAGTATTTTGGTTGGCTTGCCTGACAGTGGTGTCCGGCGCCATCACGACCCTTAGTGGAATTTGGGTCGTGACAATAGGAGCAAGGCAGGGAATTCTTCTACGAGTTTTTCCTTCCTCTTCCTATTTTTCATTGTTGGTTATGACTTTTAGTATTGTAGTTTTACATACTATTATGAATAGCTAATTTGTTATCTAGGGTTTTGATGGAACCTTTTGAAGGATAAATTCTTGTTATGTTTTTATATAACTTAGCCGTAGTATTTTCTCTATTTGTTCAACTATATTATTCTTGTGGTTGTTTGAAGGGCCCTCAATTAGCTGTGCCTGTTTAGTATGTATTACTCAGGGGAGAGTACATATTTAGGTAGTTGTTGAACAACATCACTCCCGATGTATGTGAGGAATCAATAACCAAGGGTTTAAAGGTGGGATCAGGGATAACGAAACCTTGGGTGCGATCTAAGTGAGCTGTAATTAAAGCCAGCTAGCGTAACTTAGGAGTGTATGTTTAGTAAATTGTCATAATTACTCGGGAGATAATTACAACACGCAGAGCGCTCATGATCGGTAGAGAATACTTAGGTGAAATTATAGAAGACATAGTGGGAAGGATTCCGACAATTGGGGAAATCATAACTCTAGACCTCCTTAATCTTTTCTCCAACCTGTAGTATCTTTAGTGTTAATTTATTATTTTAATTTGTTAGTTAATTAGTTAAACACAAGAATCTTAATATCTATAAGTTAGGAATTCTTCAAGCTTGTCTTCTTGGTGATAGTGAACAATTGTAGCTAAGCCTTAATTCTCTGTGGGATTCGACTCCGGACTTGTAAACCGGATTATATTTTCACCGATCGCTTAGTCCTTTTTATAAGGCATAGTTGGGCATGATCAAATTTTGGCGCCGTTGTCGGGGAACTAACGGTGTAGTTTTAGCTGTATATATTGCTAGGTTTTGAGTTTGAACTTTTATTTTGTTTTGTTTTTTTTGTATTTTTTTTTATAAATGTTGATTTGAGAAACATGACATCTTGGAATTATGGGAATTTAGGTGTAGATAATTCTACTATTGATCTCCATACATATTGTGAAGGAAACTACCCGTGGCAAAATTTTCAAAACGTTCCTGAGGGCGAGTTATGTGCACCAAGTCAATCTTATTTGTGGAATATGTGTGATGTGTGTGGTGGTAAAAATGGTCACTTTTATGGTTGTGCTTATATTTCTTATCTTCCCCCAACCCCTTATTATGATGGTTCTACCTTTTCTTGTGAAGTTAACAGGAACAAAGAACCTGGGGATGCAGACCTGTAGGAGATCAAGGATATGTTAAAGTGCCTTCTGAAACAAAATAATGAAAGACAATTGCAGATAGAAAGGCAAGAGGCAACTATTTGCAAGTTGGAGGCTCAATTGAGTCAAGTGGTTGGAGCTTTTAATGCTCAACAAGACAATATTGAGGATAGTAGCCAAGAAAAGCATGAATTTGAGGTGTTAATTGGGGAGGTCAGAGTAGAACATCAACAACCTAGCCAACTACAATTTGAGGATGTCAATGTTGAAGAAGTGAGACTAGAGCCAGCAAGGACTTTGAGGATATAAATTTTATTGACTCTAGTATCATTGATGTTGAGGATGTTGAAAGTCCCGAAGTTCATGTGTTTGAGTGCATTGGTCCACACTCCAAGCATTTTTCCACATTATGTTTGGATGATGATATGGAAATAGAGTCATCCGAACCAATTGAAGAGTCAAGGAATGAGGAACAAGGTACATATATTCCGGAATTCTTCTTGCCGAAAAATCAGAATTACATACCTCATACAAAGGCCAAGGAGTGCAGAATACTATATTATTTCGCCAGTTAGATACGTTCCACCGCCCCATGAACATAATCATAAGCTTGAGTCAAAATTGGGGGTTCAATTCATAAGCTCGAGGTGGAGGCAAAAAGTGATTCGCGTCGTGCCGCGACGTTAAATCAAGCGCTTGTTGCGAGGCAACCCAGTTTTATTGCTTTCTTTTATTTTTTATTATTTTTTAATTGTATTATTTTTGTAGTGTCAATTTTTTTTCTAGGACTATGGAAAGCAAAGCTATTGGAAGGATGCAACAACAAACCAGATGGTTAGAACTAAGTGTTAGGTACCCGCACAAAGGACCAAGCTTGGGAGAAGTCTGAGTACCCCATGAGCTGTTAGTGCTTCGGCCTCTGGCCTACCAGGGAGATTCTTTTACCCTTTTATTAATTATCGTGTGCATTGGGGACAATGCACAATTTTAAGTGTGGGGTGAGGAGATTGTCTGGGTGACTTTCTATGCTATTTTAGTTGTGTTAGTTTAATTGAATATTTTTTTTTTAGAAAAACAAAAAAAAAAGTTTGGACTTTCCTAACGATGGATCTATTAGACAATTTTCTTGAGGGATTTAAGTCTAAAGAAAAAAGATAAAAAGATTTTCTTTTTTTAGGTAGTGTAGCAATTCCCCCTGGTTATTCTTTATGTCGCGGTTCTTTTCCAAGGGTTTTGTTTGAACCGGGTGTAGTTAGTTTTTTTAGGAATAGGAGCCATTGTGTTGTGTTTTGAATCGAAGCAATATCTCTTGACTTTGTTATGCCTTGAGAATAGTGAGTACTTTGGTTGTGACGCTTAGGCTCAGTTTTTGACTCTTGTATAAGTACCTTAAATTGTATGTTCTTAACTTTGCTTAACTGCTTTGACTAGAGTGACTTGATGAATCCAATCCTGAGTGAGTTATGTGCCATGTGTGTGAGAGGTTTGGGTGTTATTCTGTGCATTTCATTTGATGCCTAGAACTTGCCCCCTGTGTTTGCAAAGCGAAACAGTAGTTTTGTTCAGTCTTGGAAGTGATATAGGCGTTTCTTTGTTAAGCCAGATATGTATATTTTACCCGCCTAATTGTTATGTATCGTAGTTAACCCCTTTGAGCCTCTAATCTTGTTTCTTTGGCAACCACATTACAAGCCTTACCCATTTGTTTGAATTTAACCATCTATTTGAACCATTGTAACCTCTCATGAGCACTTGAATTATTATGAACTTTGTAAAAGTTAACGTGTGGTGTGGTTGGTTTGGCTTTTGAGTGGAACTAATGAAATAAGGAGAAAGGTGCATTATGTTGAAAAAAAAAAGTAAGAGCCACTTGAATTGAAAAAAAAAATTAAGAAAAAAAATAGTTGTATTGATGTGAAGAATATTCCTTGTGGTGGTGGCTTTTGATGTAATTGTGCTTAAAGAAGTGTGGAGTTAATATATATTGATTTGAAGGTGGAGTTTTGTTTTGACATAAGTATGGTGTTTGAATGTTAAAGTATATGTATTAAAGTTCTTAGGGAGGTGTAGTCACTCTTATATCTAAATGCATCCTACCCGTCCCGTAGCCTACATTACAACCAAATAAAGTTCTACTTGATCCTAGACTGGATGAGCTCGATTAGTAGACTAATACACTACGGGCAAGCCTATGGTGCATCTTTTGTAGCATATGAATGTTATTTCTGATAGTGAGTGAATTCTTTCTATCTTGAGTTCCTAATTATTTTTAAATTTTATTGTGTGTGGAGCTACTCTCATTTGTTGTGTGAGGGCATGATTAATGATGGAAAGGTAATGTCATTGACCTCTATGTTAGAGTAAGTGAGTGAGTTGTGAATAATGCATGTTGCTCGGGAGTCAAATCTTGAGGTGAAGATGTTACACCTTTGTGCTTAGTATATTTTAAATATTCTTGGTGTGACGAGTTAAGAGAATTGCTTAAAAAGGTTGTGTCCATAAGTGTGCTTGATTGCTCGAGGACGAGCAAATGTTTAAGTGTGGGGTATTGATGTGTGGCTATAATTCATGGTTTTTGCATATTATATGCCTTGCATTTTACATGCTTTAATGTTAAAATACACTTTGTTTGAGCGTAATGGAGGCTATTTTATGTGTAGGTGCATCAGAAATGAAAGTAGAGCTAAAGGGATGCTTAAATGTCGAAAGGACGCTTGAGAACGGTGAAAAGTAGAAGTCGGGCAAAAGTCAACTAACCAGGCTTTATCCAGGTGAGGCCATCTTAAAGCTAGGCCTAACCAGGTTTTATCCAGGTGAGGCCAGCTTAAAGCCAGGCCTAACTAGGTTTTATCCAGGCGAGGCCAGCTTAAAGTCAGGCCTACGCTGGCGTTATCCAGGCGACGCCAGCCCTAAGGCCAGGCCCAGTCCAAGTTTTGAAGGTTTTAAGTGTTTCCCGGTTTGACTAGAAGTTAACCTATACGTTTAGGGCTTGTCCCAAACATATAAAAAGACATAAAAACGTCACTTTTGAGATAAAACAAAAAGACAGACCGAGAAGGAGAGATCGGGGTTGGACAGATTTGAGACACATATTCGACCTAAGGAGGCAGAGGCATAATATGAGCTAGGCGGGGAATTCTTCTACGAGTTTTTCCTTCCTATTCCTATTTTTCATTGTTGGTTATGACTTTTAGTATTATAGTTTTACATACTATTATGAATAGCTAATTTGTTATCTAGGGTTTTGATGGAACCTTTTGAAGGATAAATTCATGTTATGTTTTTATATAATTGAGTCGTAGTATTTTCTCTATTTGTTCAACTATATTATTCTTGTGGTTGATTGAAGGGCCCTCAATTAGTTGTGCCTATTTAGTATGTATTACTCGGGAGAGAGTGCATATTTAGGTAGTTGTTGAACAACATCACTCCCGACGTATGTGAGGAATCAATAACCAAGGGTTTAGAGGTGGGATTAGGGAAAACGAAACCTTGGGTGCGATCTAAGTGAGCTGTAATTAAAGCCAGCTAGCGTAACTCGGGAGAGTATGTCTAGTAAATTGTCGTAATTACTCGAGAGAGAATTACAACACGCAGAGCGCTCATGATCGGTAGAGAATACTTAGGCGAAATTATAAAAGACATAGCGGGAAGGATTCCGAAAATTTTGGAAATATAACTCTAGACCTCCTTAATCTTTTCTCCAACTTGTAGTATCTTTAGTGTTAATTTATTATTTTAATTTGTTAGTTAATTAGTTAAACACAAGAATCTTAATAT
>NW_017671834.1:209067-245833 GCF_001879085.1 Nicotiana attenuata | reverse complement strand
AAGGGGAAGCTACGATCGGTGGGCTGGAGTACCTGCTACAGATCCACCTACAATCATAACACGAATGTAGCGCCCCCGGCAAAAGGGACGTCAGTACATTTGAATTGTACTGGTATGTATAACAAACTTTACCCTGAGTAACCTCAAACCATACACAAGTAACAAACAATAGAGGGAAACAACAATTGAATACATACAAGGAAAATAATCAAGGGAAACAAGTTGACAATCTCTCTTTTTCCCCATCATCATTTCCACATTTTCAATTTCACAATGTTCTCATATTTCATTTGAATAGTGATATCGATCACTTTCCACACTTATTACCTCGGCCACCCTTATTACCTCGGCCACCCTTATCACCACAACCCACACCTTATTACTTCCTGTTGCGGCGCGCAACCCGATCCTACCGAGCAATCACAATTCACAAACAATACCACAACAACAACAATTTACAAGGAGAACAGCAACAAGTTTTAGGAACAACAATAACAAATCCCAATAACAACAGCAACACATCTCAAGGAACAACAACACAACTCACACAGGGTTTATATGACTATCAATGCCATTTCCATCTTTTTCAACAGCCCGTTGTACCATTTAAATCACAACAATAATTTTCCACAACTAGCCACAAAGGATGTTAGCACGGTTATCTCAATTCACCAATTTCGATTCCTTTCCATCATTTATTCCACAGTTCTTACCACATAACACATTCGCAATCACAACTTGGTTTATTGCCATTTACTTGCACATCATATCGGACGTCTTAACCAACAACGTTTAAGGCACAATATTTACATGAATTCACAAATGGTTCACACAAGTAAACACATACTACTCACAGGAGTTTAACTTCACAACTAATCCATGAAGATATCACATACCAAGTATTTGGACACCAAACATGGCGATTTTACAACGGTTAAAGTTAGCCATACATACCTGGAGCTGAATTCCTTTTTAATTTCTACTTCCAATTCACCAAAAATCTAGCAACGTCAATATAATGCACAAATTAATACACATAGCTTAGAATTCAAGGTTCAAAATCACTACCCGAACATATTTAGGCTATTAACCCCTTCTTTGCACAAGTCTTTGCTCCCACCTAATTACTCCCACTAGGTTTTAGGTTATAGAAAGGCATGCATGTATGAGTTCAACCATTATTTCCAAGAACCAATGCATGAGACTCACCCCCTTAGTTTAAACCAGAAATCCAATGAAAAGGGTTAGGGATTTTACCTGCAAGAAAAGGGGGATGAAGAAAAGCTTGAAATTTCCCGGCCCGGATAGTTTTGAAGAATCAAATTTTTGGAGAAGATGACTTTCTCTCTCAAGACCCTCTCTTCCTCTCTCTTATTTTGTGCAGAAGATTGTTAAGGAATGAGGGGTTGGGTGTTTTATTACAAAGGGGTCGGGTTTTAAAATTTAGAAAAATAGAAGCCCGAGCAAGATCTGCGGTCGCATTCTTCGATCGCAGAATCGAAATGCGGTCCGCAGATTGGACCGCAGAAGTGCCCCCAAAACTCTGAGGGGTCTGTTTGGGTCTGCGATAGGAATGCGGTCCGCATTCCTGTTATGCGGTCGCATTATGTACCGCAGAACTAACCTTCACAAATCCTTGAGGAATTTATGCAGCAGAAATGCGGTCCGCATATTGGTTATGCGATCGCATAATAGACCGCATTTTCAACATTAATTTTGCCAATTCTTCTGTTTCACTCTGCAGGAGAAATGCGGTCCGCATACCAACTATGCAATCGCATAATGGACCGCATTGTTGACCTCAAATTTGACTGACCACTGTTTCACTATGTGGTAGGAATGCGGTCCGCATACTAGATCTGCGACCGCATTCATGACCAGAGAATGACATCTTTCTGGAAAATTGATTCTTTTGATTTTTTTAAAAGCTTAGATCAATGCCAAGGGTCCGAACCGCGGCGAGCCTGCGAGCCGCGGAGAATTCTACACATTCCTAACACATATTCGGAGCCGACACCACAAGTTACTAGGTTTTGAGCCCACAATTTCTACGGGGCCTCACATCCTCCCCCCTTAAAATCATTCGTCCCCGAATGAGGACCTATCCCAAACTTTTCAGTATTTTAGAGATCAGTTTGTTTTGAAAACATGTTACGTAGATTCCTATACTTTTCACTATTTCCCATATTTTGAGAAAAAATTTGCCAGAGTTTCCTTTGTAATTAGAACATCTGCACCTGACAGAGGGCCCCCGAAACACAATTTCCAAGCCTCATTACTGAATTACAACCCTCCCCACAACTGTCATACAATTTCCTACCTTAACAATTGCACACATTTGATCACTTGATACTCTTTGCTTATGAATCGGTTATTTCAATGAGTTTCACATAATTTAACTACTTCAACATATTATATGCATACAAGTAACTCATTACCAATCTACACTACTATCAGTTGATTACTTAACACAAGAGTCTTTATAAAATTTTCATTTACCAAAGAGATGTTTGCAGGACTTAAAACAACCACAACACCTATAAGTCTTGCACAACTAGAGGAACTTCACTAGCATTTAGGAGGGAATCAATTTGGACCTAATGATAGTTGTTTTAGAGATAGAAAGGTCACATGATTTCTTCTAGACTTGATCAAACATATGGGGATATTTCTCTTTCATTTCTTTCTCCGCTTCCCACGTAGCTTCCTCAACTCGTTGACTTCGCCACAACACCTTAACTGAGGCAACTTCCTTATTTCTCAACTTACGGACTTGTCTATCAAGAATGGCAACCGGAACTTCTTCATACGACAACTCTTCATTAACCTCGATAGTCTCGACTGACACGATGGTGGATGGATCTCCAACCACTTTCTTCAACATGGACACATGGAACACCGAGTGCACTAATGACATTTCGGGAGGCAATTCCAACCTATAGGCGACCTGCCCTATCCTTTGAATGATCCGATAAGGTCCGACATATCTAGGACTCAGCTTCCCTTTCTTCCCGAATCGCATGACTCCCTTCATAGGAGATACCCTTAAGAACACCCAATCATCAACTTGAAATTCCAATTCCCTTCGACGAACGTCCGCATAAGACTTTTGGCGACTCTGAGCAGTTTTCATCCTTTCCTGAATGATTTTAACCTTCTCCATAGCGTGGTGCACAAGGTCTGGCCCAATCAGTTCTGCTTCACCCACTTCGAACCACCCAACCGGAGACCTACACCTTCTTCCGTACAATGCCTCAAATGGGGCCATTTGGATGCTAGCATGAAAACTGTTATTGTAAGCAAATTCTATAAGTGGAAAGTGATCATCCCAATTACCTTTGAAATCCAAGACACAAGCTCGCAACATATCTTCAAGCGTCTGAATAGTACGCTCGGCCTGACCGTCTGTTTGCGGATGGAAAGCTGTGCTGAGATTTACCTGAGTACCCAAACCTTGCTGAAATTTCTTCCAAAAATTTGCCGTGAACTGGGACCCCCGATCCGAGATAATAGAAAGTGGCGTGCCATGGAGCCTTACTATCTCCTTGATATACAACTTAGCATATTGCTCTGCAGTGTTGGTGGACTTGACTGGCAAGAAGTGAGCTGATTTGGTGAGTCGATCCACTATTACCCAAATTGAGTCGAATTTGTGCTGAGTGCGAGGTAACCCCACCATGAAATCCATGTTAATCATCTCCCATTTCCACATTGGTATTTCCATAAGCTGAGTTAGCCCACCGAGCCGCTGATGCTCGGCCTTCACTTGCTGACAATTCGGACACTTAGATACAAAGTCCGCCACACCCCTCTTCATACCGTTCCACCAATAAACCTCCTTGAGATCATGATACATTTTCGTAGAACCTGGATGCACGGAATACCTGGAATTATGAGCCTCTGCCATTACCCTCTCCCGAAGCTTATCCACATCCGGAACACATAACCTACCTTGACACCACAAAACACCATCTTCGCTGCTGAGTGAAAATGCCGAAGTCTTGTTATTCAAAACTGCTTCCTTCATCTGAGCCAATGCTGGATCAATAAACTGTTTCCTTGACTTCCGCTACAAGTGACGATTCTGCTCCATTGTGCACCATAACATTTCCCTCGTCTGATGTCGAAATGCAAACCCCTAAACTGGCCAATCGATAAACCTCCCGAGCTAAGGGCCTTCGATCCACTCCCAAATGAGCCAAACTACCCATGGATTTTCGACTGAGAGCGTCGGCCACCACGTTCGCCTTCCCTGGATGGTACAAAATGTTCATGTCATAATCCTTGAGCAATTCTAACCACCGCCGCTGCCTTAAATTCAATTCTTTTTGCTTGAACAAGTACTGGAGGCTCTTGTGGTCTGAAAATACATCCACATGGACCCCATAAAGATAATGCCGCCATATTTTCAAAGCAAACACAACTGCTGCAAGCTCCAAATCATGCGTCGGATAGTTCTTCTCGTGATTCTTCAGTTGCCTTGAAGCATACGTTATAACCTTCCCATACTGCATCAATACACACCCCAAACCAACCCTTGAGGCATCACAGTAAACCACAAATCCTTCCGTGCCTTCTGGCAAAGCCAATATCGGTGCCGAGGTCAACCTTGTCTTCAATTCCTGAAAACTTTTCTCGCAAGCGTCGAACCATTGGAACTTAACTGCTTTCTGCGTCAATTTGGTCAATGGGGAGGCAAGGGTAGAGAACCCCTCAACAAACCTCCGGTAATACCCTGCTAAACCCAAGAAGCTACGAATCTCCGTCGGGGTCGTGGGTCTAGGCCAATCTTTTACTGCTGTGATTTTCTGGGGGTCTACCTGAATCCCATTACTTGAGACAACGTGGCCCAAAAAGGCAACAGACTCCAACCAAAACTCACATATTGAAAATTTAGCATACAATTGGTGCTGATGAAGAGTCTGCAAAACTACCCTGAGGTGATAGGCATGATCCTCCCGGCTCCGCGAATAAACAAGGATGTTGTCAATGAAAACAATCACGAAGGAGTCTAAAAATGGCTTGAAGACCCGATTCATAAGATCCATAAAAGCTGTCGGGGCGTTGGTTAACCAAAAAGACATGACCAAGAATTCAAAGTGACCATAGCGGGTTCTGAAAGCGGTCTTGGGAATATCCTGCTCCCTAATCTTTAATTGGTGATATCCTGACCGAAGATCAATTTTGGAGAAGAATCTTGCACCTTGCAATTGGTCGAACAAATCATGTATCCGAGGCAAAGGATACTTATTTTCTATTGTGACTTTGTTGAGCTGCCGATAATCAATAGACATTTGGAGCGACCCTTCCTTCTTCCTAACAAACAGAACCGGAGCACCCTACGGCGACACACTCAGTCGTATGAACCCCTTCTCTAAAAAGTCCTTTAGTTGTTCCTTTAACTCCCTTAACTCTGCTGGAGCCATTCTGTAGGGTGGAATAGATATTGGCTGCGTATCAGGCAATACATCAATCCCGAAATCAATCTCCCTATCTGGCGGAATCCCTGGAAGCTCGTCCGGAAATACTTCAAGAAACTCTTTCATGACTGGCACGGACTCGGAGGTAGACACTTCTGAAGTGGTGTCCGCCACCCGGACCAAATGATAGATACACCCCTTCTTAATCATCTTTGAAGCTTTAAGGTAGGAAATAAACCTACCTTTCGGCACCACACCATTTCCCTTCCACTCAGTAATAGGCTCGTTAGGGAACTCGATCCTCATGACTCTCGTTCGGCAGTCAAGTTTGGCAAAACATGAATAAAGCCAGTCCATTCCCATAATAACATCAAAATCTACCATTCCAAGCTCGATAAGATCGGCCGTGGTAATATGACCACATACCGTGACAACACAATTCCAATAAACTCGCGCGGCTATAATAGAATCACCAACCGGAGTCGATACAGAGAACGGCTCATGAAGCTGTTCGGGTTCTATCCCAAAGCTTGAAGCAATGAATGGGGTGACATAAGACAAAGAGGACCCCGGATCAATAAGAGCATAACAATCAATGGCCTGAACAGACAAGATACCTGTAACCACGTTTGGAGAAGCCTCTGCACTCTGGCGACCACTCAAAGCATAGAACCGGCTGGGTCCACCTCTACCACGAGCTCCACCCCTAACTGTACCACGTCCTGCCGGGGCTGGAGGACGTACAGATGATGTAGCGACTGAAGAACCGGATGACTGAGCAGATCCCCTACCCATGCCCTGACTGGGCACACGACAGTCTCGCTGAATATGACCTCTCATCCCACATCTGAAACACACCGGGATATCCAAGTAGCAAGTCTCTGTATGAAATCTCCCACACTTGGGGCATGGAGCCCTCCCCTGCTGCAGTGATCTCCCTCCTGAACGATCGGGCTGATGGGGCCTCCTACTGTCTGAACCTGGTCTCACGCGGCCGCTCTGTTGATAACTGTGCAGAGATGGTGGTGCGCTCGTTGAGGACTGAGCACATGATTGGGACGACCCTCTCCCCTGAGCTGATCTCCCTGAGTGGCCCGCTGATCGGGCCCTGCTGCTATTCTCCATTTCCGCCCGAATCTTCAACTTCCTAGCCTCTGTGGCCTGAGCGAATCCCATAATCTTTTCATAGTTCATATCCGAGTGTAAGGCCGTTGTAGCAGCCTCATTCACTACCAAGGGACTAAGGCCATGAACAAATCGCCGAACTCTAGCTGCCATGGTCGACACTAACTGAGGATCATACTTGGACAATCTCACGAACTCCATGTGGTACTACCAAACACTCATACTGCCCTGCTTGAGGGTCTCAAACTCAGTGGCACGGGCTGCTATTGTCTCAGCAGGCAAGAACTGGCCCATGAACGCATCTACAAACTCATCCCATCTGGCCGGAGGTCCTCCCTCCCCACGGGAGTCCTCCCACATCTCGAACCATGAATACGCTGCTCCCTCAACCTGTATGATGCCAACTCAACTCCCTCTGTCTCTGAAGCTTTCATCACTCGGAGGGTCTTATACATTTCATCAAGAAATTCCTGCGGATCGGCCTCTGGGTCTGTGCCTGAGAACTCTGGAGGGGCTAGCCGCAAAAACTGGTTAACTCTGGAACTAGCTGGATCTCCCTGTCCGCTAGAGGATGTTGGGGCATCCTGAGATCTCTGGGCCTGAGCGGCCACTAACTGGGTCAACATATGGATGGCTCCCCTAAGGTCCACATCAGAAGCCTCGGGACCAGGAGCTGGAATGGTGCCAGAACCAGGAATATCGGCGGGAGGGATGGTGGCACCCTCTGCCGCTGAAGGAACAGGAACATGCGGGTCTAGGCCAGACGGGCCAGGTAGGTTCAAGGCCAGGGAGTCACTCTCACCCACGGCATCAGGTACATGATTCATAGCCTCACTCGGGGTGGCCTTGGCCCCAAGGCCGAGTCTAGCTCTCTTCTTAGGTGCCATTACTGAAAAAATTTGGAACAAAGCACGAGTTAGACATAGATACTTTCACATTTCACTTCACTGCACGATACAGAATAACAAAGAAGTGGGAAATTTCCTAAATGTCCATGCAGCCCCCCACTTATAGATGTGGTCGACTTCACACCGATAAGTAGGGCTCTACTAGACACAGCTCCGAGACATCCTAGGACTCCTTTAAACATTAGGCTCTGATACTAAGTTGTCACGCCCCAAATTCGAGGGACATGACCGGCGCCCGACCGGGTAGCCCCCAGTCAAGCGGACCTGGGTGCCTTTCCTAACCCACGTGTTACCTCATGTTTTCCTTACTCAATATTCCAAGAATTAGCCATATAATTAATTTAGAACACCTTTTTGCAAAACATACATACGTACATAATAGTTAATGAAATTACAAATTCTTTGCCCAACATATGAACATAGATTTACACGAGTTCTTAACCCACATCTACTGTCTACGGAGCCTCTAAAAGTACAACAGGATAATCCAGTATTTGCCGGTAACAAGGCTCCAGCTATACCTTACACAAAACTCAAAATAAAACTCCGAAAACAAAGCGGCCTGAGCCACGCAGGGCCCCAAGAGGAAAGGGGCTCACCAAAAAGCTGATGGAAGACGAAGGGGGAGCTACGATCGGTGGGCTGGGGTACCTGCTATGGATCCACCTACAATCATAACACGAATGTAGCGCCCCCGGCAAAAGGGACGTCAGTACATTTGAATTGTACTGGTATGTATAACAAACATTACCCTGAGTAACCTCAAACCATACACAAGTAACAAACAATAGAGGGAAACAACAATTGAATACACACAAGGAAAACAATCAAAGCAAACAAGTTGACAATCTCTCCTTTTCCCCATCATCATTTCCACATTTTCAATTTCACAATGTTCTCCTATTTCATTTCAATAGTGATATCGATCACTTTCCACCCTTATTACCTCGGCCACCCTTATCACCACAACCCACACCTTATTACTTCGTGCTGCGGCGCGCAACCCGATCCCACCGAGCAATCACAATTCACAAACAATACCACAACAACAATAATTTACAAGGAGAACATCAACAGGTTTCAGGAACAACAACAACAAATCCCAATAACAACAACAATACATCTCAAGGAACAACAACACAACTCACACAGGGTTTATATGACTATCAATGCCATTTCCATCTTTTTCAACAGCCCGTTGTACCATTTAAATCACAACAATAATTTTCCACAACTAGCCACAAAGGATTTTACCACAGTTATCTCAATTTCACCAATTTCGATTCCTTTCCATCATTTATTCCACAGTTCTTACCACATAACACATTCGCAATCACAACTTGGTTTATTGCCATTTACTTGCACAATCATATCGGATGTCTTAACCAACAACTTTTAAGACACAATATTTACATGAATTCACAAATGGTTCACACAAGTAAACACATACTACTCACAGGAGTTTAACTTCACAACTAATCCATGAAGATATCACATACCAAGTATTTGGACACCAAACTTGGCGATTTTACAACGGTTAAAGTTAGACATACATACCTGGAGCTGAATTCCTTTTTAATTTCTACTTCCAATTCACCAAAAATCTAGCAACGTCAATATAGTGCACAAATTAATACACATAGCTTAGAATTCAAGGTTCAAAATCACTACCCGAACATATTTAGGCTATTAACCCCTTCTTTGCACAAGTCTTTGCTCCCACCCAATTACTCTCACTAGGTTTTAGGTTATAGAAAGGTATGCATGTATGAGTTCAACCATTATTTCCAAGAACCAATGCATGAGACTCCCCCCCTTAGTTTAAACCAGAAATCCAATGAAAAGGGTTAGGGATTTTACCTGCAAGAAAAGGGGGATGAAGAAAAGCTTGAAATTTCCCGGCTCGGATAGTTTTGAAGAATCAAATTTTTGGAGAAGATGACTTTCTCTCTCAAGACCCTCTCTTCCTCTCTCTTATTTTGTGCAGAAGATCGTTAAGGAATGAGGGGTTGGGTGTTTTATTACAAAGGGGTCGGGTTTTAAAATTTAGAAAAATAGAAGCCCGAGCAAGATCTGCGGTCGCATTCTGCGATCGCAGAATCGAAATGCGGTCCGCAGATTGGACCGCAGAAGTGCCCCCAAAACTTTGAGGGGGCTGTTTGGGTCTGCGACAGGAATGCGGTCCGCATTCCTGTTATGCGGTCGCATTATGCACCGCAGAACTGACCTTTACAAATCCTTGAGGAATTTATGCGGCAGAAATGCGGTCCGTATATTGATTATGCGATCGCATAATAGACCGCATTTTCAACATTAATTTTGACAATTCTTCTGTTTCACTCTGCGACAGCATTGCGGTCCACATACCAACTATGCGATCGCATAATGGACCGCATTTTTGACCTCAAATTTGACTGACCACTGTTTCACTATGCGGTAGGAATGCTGTCCGCATACTAGATCTGCGACCGCATTCTGGACCGCAGAATGACATCTTTCTGGAAAATTGATTCTTTTGATTTTTTTAAAAGCTTAGATCAATACCAAGGGTCCGAACCGCGGCGAGCCTACGAGCCGCGAAGAATTCTACACATTCCTAACACATATTCGGAGCCGACACCATAAGTTACTAGGTTTTGAGCCCACAATTTCTACGGGGCCTCACACCTTGTCCAAGTTATCCTGGACCAAATCCGTACCCAACAACCGAGCCTCTCCCGGCTCAAACCATCCAACCGGCGACCGACACCGCCTACTATACAAGGCCTCATAAGCGACCGACACCGCCTACCATGCAAACTCTGCTAAAGGCAAAAACTGATCCCACGATCCTCCAAAGTCAATGACACAAGCTCGGGGCATATCCTCCAAAATCTGAATAGTCCGCTCGGACTGCCCGTCTATTTGGGGATGAAATATTGTGCTCAACTCAACCCGTTTGCCCAACTCTCGCTGAACTACTCTCCAGAAACACGAGGTAAACTGCGTATCTCGGTCCGAAATGATAGACACGGGCACACCATAAAGGCGAAAAATCTCCCGGTTATAGATCCCAGCTAACCTCTCAGAAGAATAGGAGACTGCCACAGGAATGAAATGCGCTGACTTAGTCAGCCTATCAAAATTGTCCCACACTGCGTCGAACTTCTTCCGAGTCTGCGGGAGTCCAACAACAAAATCCATAGTGATCCGCTCCCACTTCCACTCGGGAAGCTCAATCCTCTTAAATGAACCACCGGGCCTCTGATGCTCGTACTTAACCGGCTGACAATTCAAACACCGAGCCACATATGCAACGATATCCTTCTTCATTCTCCGCTACCAATAATGCTGCCGCAAATCCTGATACATCTTCGCGGTGCCCGGATGAATAGAGCACCGGGAGCTATGGGCCTCCTCTAAAATCAACTCCCGAAGCCCATCCACATTAGGCACACAAACTCGACCCTACAATCTAAAAACTCCATCATCATCTAAGGTAACCGTCTTGGCACCTCCGCGCTGCACCGTGTCTCTAAGGATACATAAATGGGGATCATCATACTACCGATCACGGATACGCTCCAATAATGAAGAACGAGCTACTGTGCAAGCTAACACACGGCTGGGCTTAGAAACATCCAACCTCACGAACTGATTGGCCAAAGCCTGAACATCCAAAGCAAGCGGCCTCTCATCGATCGAAATATAAGCAAGACTGCCCATACTGGCTGACTTTCTACTCAAAGCATCGGCCACCACATTGGCCTTTCTCGGATGATATAATATGGTGATATCATAGTCTTTCAACAACTCCAACCACCTCCTCTGCCTCAAATTCAACTCCTTTTGCTTGAACAAATACTGAAGGCTCTTGTGATCCGTGAACACCTCACATGCCACGCCATACAGATAATGCCTCCAAATCTTCAAAGCGTGAACAATGTCTGCCAACACCAAATCATGAACCGGATAGTTCTTCTCATGAATCTTCAACTGCCGCGAAGCATAGGCAATGACCTTACCATCCTACATCAACACTGCACCAAGTCCAATACGAGAAGCATCATAATAAACTGTATAAGGCCCTGAACCTGTGGGCAAAACCAACACCGGTGCCGTAGTCAGAGTGGTCTTGAGCTTCTGAAAGTTCGCCTCACACTCATCTGACCATCTGAACAGGGCACCCTTCTGGGTCAACCTGGTCATCGGGGCTGCAATACATGAAAACCCCTCCACGAACCGATGATAGTAGCCTGCAAATCCCAAGAAACTCCGAATCTCTGTTGCTGATGCTGGTCTAGGCCAGTTCTTGACTGCCTCAATCTTCTTCGGATCAACCTGAATACCCTCTGCTGATACAACATGACCCAAAAATGCAACTGAACTCAACCAGAACTCACACTTCGAGAACTTAGCATATAACTGACTATCCCTCAGAGTCTAAAGAACCACTCTAAGGTGCTGCTCGTGCTCCTCCTGGCTGCGGGAATATATCAATATATCATCAATGAATACTATCACGAACGAATCCAAATAAGGCCTGAACACTCGGTTCATCAAATCCATAAAAGCTGCTGGGGCATTTGTCAACCCGAATGACATAACCAAGAACTCATAATGCCCGTACCGAGTGCGGAAAGCTGTCTTAGGGACATCGGATGCCCTAATCCTCAACTGATGGTAGCCAGATCGCAAGTCAATCTTTGAAAATACCTTGGCACCCTGAAGCTGATCGAACAAATTATCAATCCTCGGCAGCGGATACTTATTCTTGATTGTAACCTTGTTCAATTGTCGGTAATCAATACACATTCTCATTGACCCATCCTTCTTCTTGACAAGCAACACCGGCGCACCCCAAGGCGAAACACCGGGTCTAATGAAACCCTTCTCAAGCAAGTCTTGCAACTGTTCCTTTAATTCTTTCAACTCAGGCGGGGCCATACGATACGGCGGGATAGAAATGGGCTGAGTGCCCGGAGCCAAACCAATGCAAAAGTCAATATCCCTGTCGGGTGGCATACCCGGCAGGTCTGAAGGGAAAAAATCAGGAAACTCACGAACAACGGGCACAGAATCAATAGAAGGAACCTCAACACTAGAATCACAAACATTTGCCAACTAGGCCAAACACCCCTTCTCAACTATACGTCGAGCCTTCACATACGAGATAACACTGTGGGTAGAATGACCAGGAGTCCCTCTCCACTCCAAACGAGGTAAATCCGGCAAGTGTAAGGTCACAGTCTTGGCATGACAGTACAAGATAGCGTGGTAAGGTGATAACCAGTCCATCCCCAATATAATATCGAAGTCAATCATGTCTAAAGGCAACAAATCTACACGAGTCTCAAGACCCCCAATCACCACAATACAAGAACGATGGACTCGATCGACCACAATAGAATCACCCACCGGAGTAGACACATAAACAGGGTCACTCAAAGAATCATTAGGCATGACCAGACACGACGCAAAATAAATCCGAAACTTCTCTACCACAAACCAGAACAGTACCTTTACCTCCACCTCTAGCATCTCTACCTCCACCTCTAACATCTCTACCTCCACCTCTAATACCTCTACCTCCACCTCTAGCTAACTGAGCGGGCTGGACGAGTCCCCCAATGAACCTCCTCACTCTCTCTATTAGTGGGAAGTATAAGAAGAGCATGACGGGCCAAATCAATAAACCTGCTCTCGCACTGAGTAACAATCATAGAACCCTGCTGGAGACGCTCAAACTGCCTCCGATAGGCCTCTCTCTGAGTGATGGGGAGAAACTTCTCCAGAAATAGCTGTGTAAACTGCTCCCAAGTCAAGGCTGGCGATCTGGCTGGTCTAGCTAAGCAATAATATCTCCATCAAGTCTTGGCGGATCCAGATAAGCAAAAAGTAGCAAAACTGACCCCATTGGTCTAAACTATCCCCATGTTCCTAAGAACCTCATGACAACTGTCTAGATAATCTTGGGATCCTCAGAAGATGCATCGCTGAAAGTAGTAGTGACGAGCTTGGCGAAACTTATCCAACTTCCTCAAAGCCCCCCGAAGACGTAGCTGATCTTTCACCATTCTGTGTTGCTGCTCGGCTGCTCGGCTGAAGAAGCGGTACATGACTTCACCATTCGCGGAAGGACAAGAGTAAAGGTTTCAACTTAGCATTGAGAGAATAAAATCGCACGACAGGGAAGAATAGAAGTGAAACTTTTCCTAACTCTGTAGCCTCTGGGGGATAAATACAGACGTCTCCGTACTGATCCCTCAGACTCTACTAAGCTTGTCTGAGAACTGTGAGACCCATGTAACCTAGAGCTCTGATACCAACCTGTCACGACCCGGATTTCCCACCCTCAGGAGTCGTGATGGCGCCTACTAATACGAGCTAGGCAAGCCAGTTATTTGCACATTTTACCTGTTTACCCACTTTTATATTCATTAACAATTGCAAAGTAATAACATTTAAACAGTGGAATTTAACATAAGTGGAAGATAAAGCAATAAGCTATCTGAACGTAAATCCAATACATCTGTTTGAGTCTCGACTACCTAGAACTGGTGTCACAGTTTCACAGACGGTCTAAGAATACTACAATTAAAGGTCTGAAAGAAATAAATACAATACTGTCTCTTGAAATGCATGAAAAGAAACAAGAATAGTAGATGGAAGGAGATGCCAAGGCCTGCAGACGCCTGCAGGACTACCTCGGGTCGCCTGATGAGCAAGAATCAGCAATCCCACTGCGATCCGAAGTCTACAACACTGGGGTCTGCACAAAAGAGTGCAGAGTGTAGTATCGGCATAACCGGCCCCATGTGTTGGTAAGTGCCTAGCCTAACCTCGGCGAAGTAGTGACGAGGCTAGGACCAGACTACCAAATAAACCTGTGCAATTTAACTATATACAACAGAAAAGAAGTACAGAAAGAAACAGTCATATACAGTTAAGTATGGGAGGGGGAAAACAAGCTGCGGGGAAACAACAAGTATCAACAGGAAACCAGCAATTTAGTGTAGAGAAACCGTAACACAATTATCAATAAAACTTTAAAAAAATCAAAGACAAGTGCACGACATCACCCTTCGTGCTTTTACTCTCTCTCACCAAAACAATACACGGCATCACCCTTCGTGCTTTACGCTCTACCTCACCCAAACAACAATCACAAGGCAAATAGGGTAAGGGAATCTATAACCTCGAAATAAAATCAAACAACAACAGAAAATCAGTAAATAAACGTAAAGGGCAACATAACTCAATTATCAGCAAGAATCAGGGAAATCAAGGCCAAGTGCACGGCACCACCCTTCGTGCTTTTACTCTCATCCCCACCATAAGAATCAATACAATAGGCACGGAATGGTACATTGTGTAGCACAGCATCACCCTTCGTGCTTTACACTCTTTCCTCACCATGAAATCAATATAGTAGGCACGGAATAGTACATCGTGCGGCATGGCATCACCCTTCGTGCTTTACACTCTTTCCTCACAAAACAAACAATGCACGGCATCACCCTTCGTGCTTTAACTCTTCCTCACCCAAACAACAATCACAAACAGTAGGGCAAGGAAATAAAGGAAATTTGCAATAAGAATCCGGCAAGGGAGCAACAAGTCAACAATTAAATCCCGCCAAGGGAACAACATCGATAATATCCACGTTCCGGCAAGGGAGATAACAAATAAACCAACAATAGCCCGGCAAGGGTGACAACATAATGATCTCTTCTCTTTCTCACTTTACTTCACAATTCACTTCACAACTCGAGCCAATGCTCTAGAGGTTCAATTATCACTTATACCTTCACAAATCGAGCCAATGCTCTAAAAGTTCAATTGTCACTTATACTTTCACAGTTCGTTATACAACTTGAGCCAACACTCCTCAATTTTCATAGGTCACAATTCTTTCCACAAACTTTATACAACAATTAGAAACCATCACCAAGGCATGAAAGATACAACAAAGTCATGATAATCACAATATAAAGACTCACGGGCATGCTAGACACCAACGTATAGATACTCGTCACCATGCCTATACGTCGTACTCAACAATTATCACATAGAAAATAGGACTCAACTCCTAATCCCTCAAGCTAAGGTTAGACCAAACACTTACCTCGAACTTCTACGGCCAACTCAAGACTCAAACACCGCTTTTCCTTTTGAATTTGGCTCCAAATCAATTGTATCTAGACATGATCGACTTAATAACATCAATAAATGCTAAACAATTCAATTCCAATGCTTAATTATAACTTTCTAACCATTCTTCCCAAAAATCCAAAAATCAACCCCGGGCCCGCTTGGTCAAAACACGAGGTTCGAACCAAAATCCGATCACCCATTCACCCACGAGCCCGAATATATAATTATTTTCGGAATTCGACCCCAAAACGAGGTGTAAATCACAATTAATCAAAAAGACCTAACTCTACCTAAATCACTAATTTTCCACCCTTATTCACATGATTTAGGCCTAGAAATCTATTGGGTGTTAATGGAAATTGAAGAAAATGAGTCTAAGATTACATACCTATGAATTATTGGTGAAATCCTCTTTCAAAAATCGACAAATTGGGAGTTGAGATGAAGAAGTTATGAAATTTTGAACAAATCCCGTTTTAGCTAATGTTTTAAGTGCTGGGCGACAGTGTTCATCGCGTTCGCGAGAACACTGTCGCGATCGTGAAGGCTCCCAGTAAGTGGACTTACACGATCGCGAGTTCTCCCACGTGTTCGCGAAGGGTTGAACCCCCTGACCTTCGCGTTCGCGGACACACGTACGCGTTCGCGTAGAAGAACGACCAAAATCCCAGCCCCCTCCAATTAACACTACGCGTTCGCGTCACACAGGTCGCGTTCGCGATGAGCAATCCCCCAAAGCTCCGCGTTCGCGACTGTGGCTTCGCGTTCGCGATGGACAAATCCACCGCTGTCCCCATTTACCTTACGCGATCGTGAGAGTGACTACGCGATCGCGATGAACAACAGGCCTGAGCACCTGTAGCAGAATATCTGCAACTTTTCCGTAAGTTCAAAACTTCCCGAATCACATCCAAAACACACCCGAGCCCTCGGGGCTCCTAACCAAACATACGTACTAACTCAACATCATACGGACTTATCCGTGCGATCAAATCGCCAAAATAACCTCAATAACAACGAATTAAATCTCAAAATCAAGGAATTTTTCTCTAACTTCATAAAACATCAACTTTAGCAATTTAGTCCGAATCAAGTCAAACGACGTTCGTTTTTCACCAAATTTCACAGAAATATCTTAAATCATATATAAGACCTGTACCGGGCGCCGGAACCAAAATATGGGCCCGATACTAACATGTTCTAATTAAATTTCATTTCAAATTTTCTTAAACAATTTCCTTTAAAAATTTATTTCTCGGGCTCGGGACCTCGGAATTCGATTCCGGGCATACGCCCAAGTCCCATATTTTCCTACGGACCCTCCGGGATCGTCAAATCACGGGTCCGGGTCCGTTTACCCAAAATGTTGACCAAAGTCAATTTAACTCATTTTATAGCCAAATTTTACCATTTTTCACAGATTTTCATATTTAAGCTCTCCGGCTACGCGCCCGGACTGCGCATGCAAATCGAGGTGACTGTAAATGAGGTTTTCAAGGCCTCGAAAACATAGAATTTGATTTGAAAAAAGTGATGACCTTTTGGGTTATCACACAACCATATAAGACACATCACGAACCTTCCTGTCAGCATAACTCTTTTGTCTTGACTGAGCTGTACGAAGTCGCTCCTGAATCACTTTCACCTTGTCCAAAGCATCCTGTACCAAGTCTGTACCCAAAATCCTAGCCTCGCCCGGCTCAAAGAAACTTACTGGAGATCTACATCGTCTCCCATGTAAAGCCTCATATGGAGCCATCTGAATGCTCGACTGATAATTGTTGTTATAAGCAAACTCTGCGAGTGGTAGAAACTGATCCCATGAACCCCCAAATCAATGACACAAGCGCGTAACATATCCTCCAATATCTGAATGGTGCGCTCGGACTACCCGTCCGTCTGAGGGTGAAAAGCTGTGCTCAACTCAACCTGAGTACCCAACTCTCACTGCACGACCCTCCAACATTGCGATGTAAACTGAGTACCTCTATCTGAAATTATGGGAACCTGGACACCAAGCAAGCGAACAATCTCTCGAATATAAATCTTAGCTAACCGCTCTGAAGAATAGGTAGTACACACAGGAATGAAGTGTGCAGGCTTGGTCCGCCGATCCACAATCACCCGAATAACATCGAACTTCCTCAATGTCCGTGGGTGTCCAACTACAAAATCCATGGTGATCCGCGCCTACTTCCACTCTGGAATATCCATCTGCTGAAGCAAGCCACCCGGTCTCTGATGCTCATATTTCACCTGCTGACAATTGAGACACTAAGCTACAAACACCACTATATCTTTCCTCATTCTCCTCCACCAATAGTGCTGTCTTAAATCCTGGTATATCTTCGCGGCACCCGGATGGATGGAATACCGGGAGCTATGGGCCTCCTCCTGAATTAACTCCCGAAGCCCATCTACGTTGGGCCACATATCCGACCCTGTATCCTCAATACCCCGTCATCATCAATAGTCACATCTCTGGCATCGCCTTGCTGAACTCTGTCCCTGAGGACAAGCAAACGAGGATCATCATATTGGCGCTCTCCGATACGATCAAACAGGGAAGACCGAGAAACCATACAAGCTAAGATCCGACTGGGCTCCAAAATATCCAACCTCACAAACCAATTGGCCAAGTCCTGAACATCAACTGCAAGAGGTCTCTCCCAAATAGGAATAAATGCATGACTGCCCATACTCACCGCCTTCCTACTCAAGGCATCGGCCACCACATTGGCCTTTCTCGGATGGTACAACATAGTGATATCATAGTCCTTTAGCAGCTCCAACCATCTCCGCTGCCTTAAATTGAGATCCTTCTATTTGAACAAGTGTTGGAGGCTACGATGATTAGTAAACACCTCACAAGACACACCATAGAGATAATGCCTCCAAATCTTTAACATGTGAACAATGACAGCTAACTCCAGATCATGAACAGGGTAGTTCTTCTCATGGGGCTTCAACTGACGAGAAGCATAAGCAATCACTCTAGCCTCCTGCATCAACACTCACCCAATGCCAACTCGAGAAGCATCATAATATACCATATAAGAACCTAAAGTTGATGGCAAAACTAACACCGGAGTTGTGGTCAAAGCGGTCTTGAGCTTCTAAAAGCTCGCCTCGCATTCATCCGACCACCTGAAAGGAGCACCTTTTTGGGTCAATTCGATCATGGGTGATTCAATAGATGAAAATCCCTGAACGAACCGACGGTAATAACCCGCCAAACCAAGAAAGCCACGAATCTCTGTGGCTGAGGACGATCGGGGCCAGCTCAGATACCAACTTGTCACGACCCAAATCTACCATGTCGTGATGGCGCCTAACATGGAACTAGGCAAGCTGACTCTTTTATCAAAACAACCCGATATTTCAAAATAAAGGTTTCTTCAAGCTATTTAATTAATAAAACTCCATAAAATAAATTTGAATAACAAAGTGCGGAAAGAAAAGCCTGACATCGGGGTGTCACTAGTCTTGAGCGTCTACTAAAAACTGTCCAATAAAACTAAGACTAATAGAGTCTGGAAAACAACTAATAACATTATAGGATGGAGAAGAGCAGGGCTGCGATCGCCGTGCAGCTACCTTGCTAACTCCACGGATCCGCGACGGATGAAAATCAACAATCACTAGCACGTCCAGCAACCCCTGGATCTGCACACAAGGTGAAGGGAGTAATGTGAGTACGCCAACTCAGTAAGTAATAAAGGTAAATAAAGTCTGAGGAAACACATAAAGTCCATATCATGAAATCTCAGTAAGTACAACATGATTTCAAATCAGTATGTCACTCAAATCATCTCGTTTAAAAATCTAGTTTTCGGTAAAAATCATTTGAAGATATTTTTCATCAGTTTCGATAGGGGTTCAATGCAAAAGGGAGTAAAAGTGATGAAAATCATAAATCGCCCATCAGGCAAACATCGCTCAAAATCAGCCCCTCGAGCGAACCTCACAATCACTCGTATACAGCCTCTCAGGCATATCACATATCACTCATTCAGGGTACCCGTGCTCACTGGGGGTGTGCAGACTCCGGAGGGGTTCCTAAAGCCCAAACTCTATAACAAGCCACCTCATGGCATAAATCAATCAGGCCCTCGACCTCTCATAATAAGAAATCAGTAACAACATGCTGCGGCGCGCAGCCCAATCCCATAATATCCTCACAAGAACAGGCCCTCGGCCTCACTCAGTCATAAACCTCTCAAGCCACTCTGGCTATCAGTAAAAAAAAATCAGGTTGCTCAGCCCAAAATAACATTTTATGTGCAACAAAACGGTGTAATAAAGACTGGTTATGAAATCAGTAAACACATCATGTCAGAGTATGGATCTTAAATCAAAACAGTGAGAGTATAATAAAAAAAGGCCCCTAAGGGTCCAAACAGCTTTGGCACAAGGCCCATATATGGCATTCAGCCCAATTTATAGAAATTTTTTCTAAATCACATAAGTATCATATAGTTTCGGTCAAATACGCAACTTAATAGTTGCTACAGGACGGACCAAGTCACAATCCCTAATGTTGCACGCCCACATGCCCGTCACCTAGCATGTGCGTCACCTCAAAGCAGTAAAACGATGTGCAGTCCGGGGTTTCATACCCTCAGGACTAGATTTACAATTATTACTTACCTCAAACCAGTCAAATCCCTACTCTGCTACGCCCTTGCCTCTGGAGTCGGCCTCCAAATGTCCAGAATCTAACCAAAAGCAATACAATGCAATCAATATAGGCCAAGGAACCAATTCCATACGAAAAACTAACAATTTAGACCAAAATCCTGAAATTCACCCAAACCCAGCCCCTGATCCCACATCTCGGAATCCTACAAAAATAAAAAAACTAGAAATCCATTTCACTCACGAGTCTATCCATACCAAATTCATCAAAATCCCACATCAAATGGCCCCTCAAATACCCAAATCAAACTTTCCAATTACAAGCCCTAATCCCCTAAATTTCATCCTTAATTTCTACAAGTTTCATGCTTAAACAACTAAGAATTACCATAATCACGAGTATTAAGCTCAAGTAACTTACCTCAATGTAAACCCCTTTTATTCCCTCTTCAAAACCCTCCAAAAAGCTCCAAGCCCGAGCAAGAATGGTGGAAAATAACTCAAATTTCGCGAAGGATTCAATTTATACCTTCAGCCCAGGCATTTCCGCATCTGCGGCCCTTTTCTCGCACCTGCGCAATCGCTTCTGTGCAACCGCTTCTGCGCCCATGAATCCGCACCTGCGGATTTCACTTATCCGCCCAGATCCCGCTTCTGCGGTCCTTTCCCCGCACCTGCGGTCTCGCAGGTGCGATCCACCTTCTGCACCTGTAGTCGTGCCCTTCCTTAGCCTTGGCTACTTCTGCAGCCCTTTTCTTTGCTTCTGCGGGCCCACACCTGCGGTCCCCACTCCGCAGGTGCGGTTATGACAGCTGAAGGAAATCTTCAGCATTCCCTCAAATCCCATCCATGATCCGACAATCACCCGAAATCAACCCGAGGCCCTCGGGACCTCTACCAAACATACCAACAAGTCACATATCAACATTCAAACTTAGTCGAACCTTTGGTACACTCAAAACAATATCAAAACACCAATCACCCTTGGATTCAAGCCTAAGAACTTCTAAACTTCCGAATTCCTCAAACGATGCCGAAACCTATCAAACCTTGTCCGAATGACCTTAAATTTTGCACACACATCACAAATGACACTACGGATCTACTCCAATTTCCGGAACTCCATACCAACCCCGATATCAAAATTTCCACTGCCGATCGAGAATCGCCAAATTTCCAATTTCGCCAATTCAAGCCTAATTCTACCACGGACTTAAAAATCACATTCTGGACGCGCTCCCAAGTCCAAAATCACCTAACGGAGCTAATCGAACCATCAGAATTCACATCCGAGATCGTTCACACATAAGTCAACATTCGGTTGACTTTTCCAACTTAAGCCTTTTTAAAAGAGACTAAGTTTCTCAATTCACTCCAAAACCACTCCGAGCCCAAACCAACTAACACGATTCGATAGAATAAAGCTGAGGAACACATAAGGAAGCATAAATGGGGGAAACAGGGATATTATTCATGAAACGACCAGACGGGTCATTACTGCCTTGAACAATAGCTAGAAGATACAAATAAACTATTATTCCTTTAAAATGCATGTTACAATGTGTCACACTAAAGATAAAATTCCCCTTTATATAGTAAGAAAATTTCAATCCTAGTACAAGTCTAAATAAGGTAAAAATATCTTTTTTTTCCGATAATTATTGATCTATAATTGATACTGAACAAGATTTGCGCTGTAATATCCGGTTGAGGGAGAATATTATGGTCCCCTATCCGTCATGCCTAACCGTTCACCGCGTCTCCTGAGGTCCAGGAGCTATACTTAGTCCGGGTTACGTCGCTTTACCATGTCCGATCTCAGATACAACGTTCATTCTTCCCTGGCTTCGATATGAAGAGTTCCTGGCCTCGATTACAATCACGCCGATCCATGCTTCCTCTTCGTTATCTCATCAGGAAAGCAGGAAAAACTTTGCCCTCAATTTTACCCATACATAGATAGTCCCCTCGTTTTTCGGAGAGTAGATTTGTCGAAGCTATGGGAAGCGATAAATTAACCCCGGTTCCTTCCTTTGTACGTTACAACCGAGTTGATGGGTTAACGAAACATCCCATCAGTCACGCCGTTCTGAATTTGGACACGTGTCAGCCGCCAGTTGACTGTCCTCGAATGCGAAAAGCCATGCATTGATTATCCTTCCATTTTTCCTTTGAATCGGTCAATCTCTTTTTCAGTTTTTGGAGTATAGTTTTGTTCATCGATTCCGCTTGCCCGTTCCCACTAGGGTGGTAATGTGTTGATAATATTTTCTTGATCATATGGTCTTCGAAAACTTACTTACCTTTTCTTCGATGAATAGTTTTCCGTTTTTGATAACGATCTCGGTCGGCATACCAAATCGACATATTATGTGATCCTAGATGAAGTCGATGACTTCCTTCTCCCGGACGTTCTCGAATGCCTGAGCCTCGACCCATTTGGAAATATAATCGGTTATGAGTAGTATATATTGGGCCTTACCAGGTGCCCATGGCAGGGGACCGATGATATCTATTCCTCACTTCATAAATGGCCATAGAGACAGGACTGAGTGAAGCATCTCTCCCGGTTGATGATTCATCAGGGCGTGTCTTTGGCATTCGTTGCATTTTCGTACGAAGTCTTTCGCATCCTTCTCCATTTTATTCGAGCAGTAGCCGGCACTGATTAGCTTCCGAACCAAGGATTCTGCCCCCGAATAGTTATCGCAAGTGCCCTCGTGGACTTCCTTCATGACGTATTCAGTCTTTCCCGGACCTAAGCATCTAGCCAGTGGGCCGAAGAAGGACCTTCTAAATAGTTTTCCTTCGACTAAACTAAACCTGACAGCTTTGGTGCGCAGGGCTTTCGACTATTTGGAATCTGATGGCAATTTTTTTGTCTTCAAGTAGTCTATGTATCTATTTCTCCAATCCCAAGTCAAACTTGTCGAGTTTGCTTCGGTGAGACCTTCTTCTATCGTCGAGTTCATCAGCTGCACTACTGCTCCTGAGTTGAATTCATTGGAGTCGACAGACCACCCCAAGTTGGCCAATGTATCGGCATCACTATTTTGATCTCGAGGTACGTGCTGTTTAGTCCATTCCTTTAATTGGTGTAGGGTTACTTGCAATTTATCCAAGTACCTCCGCAACTATTCCTCTTTTACTTCGAACATTCCGTTGACTTGATTACGACGAGGAAGGAGTCACATTTGGCTTCGATCACTTCAGCCCCGAGGCTCTTAGCCAATTCTAGACCTGCAATTATAACTTCATACTCGGCTTCATTAGTAGTCAATTTTATAGTTCTAATAGATTGTCTAATTGTGCTACCCGCAGGCAGCTTTAACAAGACACCGAGCCCAGTCCCCTTCGTGTTGGAGGCATTGTTCGTGAATAGGGTCCACATCCCCGAATTAGACTCCGAAGTGAGCAGCAATTCCTTTTCGACTTCGGGTATTAAGGCCGGTGTAAAGTCGGCCACAAAGTCTGCCATAATTTGAGACTTTATGGCAGTTCAGGGTTTTTACTCGATATCATACCCGCTAATCTTTATGGTCTATTTGGCCAGCCGGCCTGAGTGCTCGGGCTTATTCATGACATTCCTCAGCGGGTAAGAGGTCACGACACTTATGGGGTGGCATTGAAAGTATGGTTTTAGCTTCCTGGAGCGCTAACTTTTCTAGGTGAGGATACCTTGTTTCGGCATCGCCTAGGGTTCTACTAACATAGTAAATAGAAAAATGTGTACCTTCTTCCTCTCGGACTAAGACACCACTTATTGCCACCTCGAAAATTGCCAAGTAGAGGTACAATTGTTCCTTTGTCTTTAGAGTGTGCAACAAATGGGGGCTTGATAGGTATCACTTGAGTTCTTCCAAAGCTTGCTGGCATTTCGGAGTCCAAGAAAAATTGTTTCCTTTTCTTCAATAGTGAGAAGAACTGATGGCTCTTATCTGGCAATCTCGAGATGAACTGGCCCAACGCGGCTATCCGCCCGGCCGGTCTTTGAATCGCCTTGATGTTGTCGACTACGGTGATGTCCTCTATAATATTTATTTTTTTGGGGTTGATCTCTATCCCTCTATTAGATACCATAAACCCAAGAAACTTTCCCGAACTGACCCAAAATGCACAACTCTCCGGGTTTAGCTTCATGTTGTACTTCCTCAATATGTCGAAGATTTGTTGCAAATGTTTCAAATGCTATTCTGCTCGCAAGGACTTGACCAACATATTGTTAACATAAACTTCCATTGATTTTCCTATTTGTTCTTCGAACATCCAGTTTGCTAGGATTTGGTATGTGACACCGGCGTTTTTTTAATCCGAACGACATTACGTTATACCAGTAGGTGCTCAACTTTGTTCTGAAAGAAGTCTTTTCTTGATCATCCGGTTCCATCCGAATTTGGTTGTACCCGGAGTAGGCATCGAGAAAACTGAGTATCTGGTGTTCGGCCGTAGTGTTGATCATTCAATCAATGATAGGCAAAGGAAAAGAATCCTTTGTACATGCCTTGTTTATATCCTTATAATCTACACACATCCTTAGTTTATTTCCTTTTTAGGTACTACCACTACGTTAGCTAACCAATTTGGGTATTTAATTTCCCGGATGGAACCTATTTTTAGAAGTTTGGATACCTCATCCTTGATGAACACATGTTTGATTTGAGATTGTGGCCTTCTATTCTGCTTGACCGGATAGAACTTCAGATCCAAGCTCAATTTGTGAGTGATTACCTCCGATAAGATCGCTGTCATGTCAAGATGGGACCAGGCGAAATAGTTTGCGTTAGATTTAAGAAAATCAATATGTTTTTTCCTGAGCTCGAGGGTTAACCCTATGCCCAGGTATACCTTTCGATCCAGTAGATGCTCGATTAATATAAATCGCTCCAACTCCTCGACCGTTAATTTGGTGGCGACGGTGTCATCGAGCTCTATGAATGATCTCAGGACACTGTAATCGTCCTCATCATTCGCTCCTTGTTCTTCATGTTTCTCCTGGTTCGGCTAGGCCAGTATCATTGATTGTTACTTATTTTCTTCTTTTTTGGTCGGTTCTGTGCTTTTTGATATTGAGACCGCGGGAATCGGGACCACTTCATCGACAACAAACATTTCTCTTGCGGCCGACTGTTCTCCGTAGACCGTTTTGAAATCCCCCCCCCCCCCAGCACAGGAAATTTCAGCACCTGGTGTAAGGTCGTAGGTACCACCCTCATGTTGTGGACCCATGTCCTTCCGAACAAAGTGTTGTACCTCATATCCCCTTCGATCACGTAGAAATTTATTTCTTGGGTTGTCCCGACAGTGTTTATCGGCAAAGTTATCTCTCCTTTCGTGGTCTCACACGTGTTGTTGAACCTATTCAATACCTAGACCGTCGGTACAATTTGATTCTGTAACCCCAGTTGCTCTACGAACCTCTATGGGATGATGTTGGCCGAGCTATCTAGATCAATCAACACATATTTAACTCGAGATTTATTGATACGTATAGCTACTACTAATGCATCACTGTGAGGTTGTACGATGCCCTCTACATCTTTATTGTTGGACGAGATAGCTCCCTCCAGAACATAATCCTGGGTGAGTTTTTCCCTCGTAATAGACACTTTAGTGCATTTCATCATTGGCCCCTGGGGGACATCGACTCCCCCAATGATCATGTTGATCATGTGTTGAGGCTCCTCTTGTTCAACCTTTTTGTTGGCGTCCCTGTTTTTGAAGTGGTTTTTGGCTCGCTCGCTTAGGAATTCTTGGAGGTGCCCATTGTTGAACAATCAAGCAACTTCTTCTCTCAACTTCCGACAATCTTCGGTCCTATGACCATGGGTGATGTGATACTTACACAACAAATTAGGATCTCTCTAGGCAAGGTCAGACTGCAATGGTCTTGGTCTCTTTGATGCGCCCAATGGCCGACACAATGCTTGCAGTGTTCACGTTGAAATTGTACTCGGATATCCTTGGTGCTTCCCTACTCCCGAGTAACCTGTCAAACCTGCTCTTACTTATCAGACCCTGGTCACTCCGCCCTCGATCACTTCTCTTGTCGTTCCTAGTTGGATGACGCCCTGATCCGTTTCCCCTCTGATCCGTGTTGTATGGTTGATATCGCTCTCGGACAGGCCTTGGCTCCTGATCAATGGCCCTTTTAGATCTATCATCGGTTCTGATGGGGTAAACAATTCCGAAGGGGCCCCGAGTTGGTTGTCTTCGAACAAGATCTTCGTTTGGTACCAGTTATGGACGTCGACCCAAGTTAACACCGGGAACTCCACCAAATTTTGTTTTAGTTGTGGAGAGGTCATAGAGCTTCGGGGGGTTGAGCCCCAGAGTGAATGCCTGAACGGCCCAATCATCCACAACTAGTGGCAGATCCATTCGTTCCTTCTGGAATCTTGACACGAACTCCCTGAGCATCTCGTTATCCCTTTGTTTGACCTTGAAAACATCTGACTTTCTGGTCTTGACCTTGATGGCTCCGGCATGGGCCTTTACCAAAGCATCCACAAGCATAGCAAACGAGTCAATGGAATTTGGAGGCAAGTTGTGATACGGAAATCATTACCCCCTTGGACAAAGTTTTCCCAAACTTTTTCAGCAACACCGACTCGATTTTGTCATCTTCCAAGTCGTTCCCTTTGATTGCGCATATGTAGGAGGTTACATGCTCATTTGGATCCGTGATCCCATTATACTTGGGAATGTCGGGCATATGGAACCTCTTCGGGACCGGCTTCGGTGCCGCTTTTGGGGGTGAAAGGCTTCTAGATAAATATTTTAGAGTTCGGTCCCTTCAATGCTAGAGGTGCTCCCGGGATCTGATCGACCCTGGAGTTGTATGTTTCCACCTTCTTGTCGTTGGACTCAATCTCTTTCTCGCCTGACTCTACCCGTTTTTTTTAATGCTTTGAGCATCTTCATTACCTCTAAATTTTCCCCGGGTTCGGCTTCACCCGGTCTCACAGCAACTTGTTCGTCTCTCCAAGTATATTCCCAAGATTGTTCGGGCTCGACCCTGTTAGGGGCCTAGTTTGGTTATGCAGCTGTGCTATTGCCGCTTGTTGAGCGTGCAACATTTCAAAAATCAGTCGTAGGCTCAACCCTCCAGACCCCACTTGTGGGATTATACTGGGCCGTTGTTGTTGTAATCGTAGGCTCAACCCATTACCTTCTCCTTCGGGCGCTTCTTGAGCCATTGGCCAGGGTCCCCCACGAATAATGTTTTTGGGAATAGTTGGCAAATTGATGTTGATGGCCACCTCCGAGTTAGCATCAACCAGGTCGGTGACTGGGATACCATTGGGATCGGCAGGAGGCACATCATTACTGGGCACCACATTATTATTTTCGGGATGATGGACTGACTCCGCGTCAACGTTCAAGTGAGCAAACTAAGAGTTTGACATTCTTATGCCGACCTGTAGTTAAGATTTCAAAAAACAAGCATAGGGTGAGTTATAGAGAATCATACAAAATCACCACTATTATCCTTAGCCCCACTGTAGGCGCCAAATTGTTTACCCTAAAAAATGAGTGACAATTAAATCTGTTCGCGGTTTAAAGGATACGTGGTTTAATTCAATATGAATAATTAGGAATAGTAGATAAATGAATTGAAGACAAAATAAACGATCAACCAAGCACAATGTAATGACCAAGCCTAATTTTAGATTGAACAGTGAAACTCGTCCTCGATTGGACCCTCGGTACAAACTCGGTTGCGAGTGAAGAGAAGAACAAATGAGTACTGCCTTAAACAATAGCTAGAACACAAAACCAAACTTTTATTCCTTTGAAATGCATGTTACAATGTGTCACACTATAGACAAACTTTCCCTTTATATAGTGGAAGAATTTCAGTCCTAGTACAAGTCTAAAAAGCTAAAAAAAATCTTCTTTTTCCGGTAATTATTGATCTGTAATTGATACTGAACGGGATTTGTGCTGTAATATCCGGTTGAGGGCGAATATTACGGTCACCTGTCCGTCATGCATAACTGTTCACTGCGTCTCCCGAGGTCCAGAAGCTATACTTGGTCCAGGATACATCATTCTACCGTGTTCGATCTCAGATACATCGTTCATTCTTCCCTGGACTCGATATGTGGGGTTCCTAGCCTCGATTACAATCACGCCGATCCGGGCTTCCCCTACGTTCTCTAATCGAAATATCGAGGAAAACTTTACCTCGATTTTACCCGTAAACACTTGTACCTTTTGTAGTTTAAGATTGCGCTCATAATATCTCTCAGAACTCAAAAATAGTAAGGGTCTGTTTGGAATGCCACCAGGTAATTGGGATTGGTGAAATTACTGGGGTAGTAATTACACAGCCTAGTAATTACACAGTTGTGTGATTACGACGGCCTGTTTGTGTGTCATAGTGTAATTACAATGTAATTACAAATTTACTGTTTGGTTGCACAAGTGTAATTACACAGTTAGATTAAATTTTAAATGACGTAATTATCAAAACTTAAAAGTTAATATATATATATATATATATATATATATATATATATATATATATATATATATGTTTTTTATAAGTATAATGATAATATATTTGTTATTTAAGATGTATATGTTTTTGGTGAACATACATTAATTAGTAATCATATATTCATAACTAATATTGTGTGTGTATATATATATATATATATATATATATAGTTGCAAAAATTAAAAATATACATTTTGTAAGAAAATCATGGAATTTATATTTGATAAAATAAATTAATATTTAGAAATATAATGTAATAACATTATTCAAATGTTTGGCAAAAATAATCTATCAATTTTAACTTAAAAATGAACAATATGCAATGTGAGCCAATACTACTAAAACAAGTAAATTGGAACCATGAATATAACACAATTTTAAAATTCAAAATAAAAAAATAGTTTAAAATATGTCAAATTCCAACATAATAATAGTAAGTTCCACTACAACTTAAGATTAGGAAACATAATAAGTTTATAACCACATTAAACAACGAAATTTCACTTTAATTGCATCACTCATTATATGCCAAGTTTGTTAATGACTCATTATTTCTAATATTAGAAGGTGTAGTTTTAAAAATAGAATTATCACAATAAGTAAATGTCACGACCCGGATTTCCCATCCTCGGGAGTCGTCATGGCGCCTACTATTAGGAGCTAGGCAAGCCAACTATTTATTATCTCTTTTAGCAAACCTCGACATTAATAAAAACAACGAAGCATTTAATATAAAAGCGGAAGTCTTAAACATAAATAAATGGAGAACAATGCGGAAGTTCAATACAACTCTACCCAAGAACTGGAGTCACAGACTCACGAACGTCTAGAGAATGCTAAATACAAAGTCTCAATAAAAACATAGTTCTGTTTGTTCCGGTACAAAGGATAACAAACTAAAGTAAGGATAGAAGAGACTCCGGGCCATGCGGACGTCAGCAAGGCTACCTCGGGATCTCTGGACTGAAGTCAGCTCCCAAATGCTCCTACTGCTGTCCAAAAGCTGCTGCTCCGGTACTGTGATCTGTGCAAAAAGATGCACAGAGTGTAGCATCAGCACAACCGACCCCATGTGCTGGTAAGTGCCTAGCCTAACCCCGGCGAAGTAGTGACGAGGCTAGACCAGACTACCAGATAAACCTGTGCAGATATATATATACAAGTACAACAAAATAATAGCGGAAAGTAAGAGATTAAAGCTGGGAAGGGGGAACATGCTTATGGGGAAGCAATTAAACGGAATATCAGGAATAACAAGAGAAACTACATCTGATTTCTTCTAACACAGAATGAAGGAAAACAAACCACTTTCACTTATCTCAATTTCCTCTCATTGCAGGCGTGCAACACGATCCCATTTCCTTACATCACGTGGTAGGCGTACCACACGCTTCCATTACAATAATATCACGTGGTCGGCGTGCCACACGTTCCCATTTCATAATAACTCGTGGTCGGCGTGCCACACGATCCCATTTCATAGTAACTCGTGGTCGGCGTGCCACACGATCCCATTTCATAATAACTCGAGGTCGGCGTACCACACGATCCCATTTCAACACAATACACAACATAATCCCGGCAAGGGAGAAAGATGTTATAATAACTATCCTGGCAAGGGAGCAATGTAATATAATAAACTATCCCGGTAAGGGAGATCCAGCAATAACCAAACTCATTCAATCTCTACTCAACACAATTAAATCCACACTTAGGCTCAACAATTACTGGCTCAGTGTTAAAGATTTCCAACCAATTCCTCATAAATAACAATTACAAATTCGATAATTTGGCAAAGTAGGACTCACGGTCATGCTCGACACCAGTGTATAGATACTCGTAACCATGCCTATACACCGTACTCCACAAATAGCAATTAACAAATAAGACTCTACTCCTATTCCCTCAAGCCAAAGTTAGACCAAACACTTACCTCAAATGTTCAAAACTCAGCTCAAGCCTCTAGTATAGCTTTACCCTTCGAATTCACCACCAAACCGCTCGAATCTAGTCACAAAGTACTTGAATGTATCAACAAATGCTAATCGAATCAAGTTGAATGCATGAAAAATAAGTTTCCCAAAGTTTTACTCAAAATTTCCCAAAACGCCCCCGGGCCCACGTGGTCAAAACCCGAGGTTCGAACCAAAACCCATTACCCATTCCCCAATGAACTCAAATATGTAAGTTATTTTGGAATCGGACCTTTAATTGAGGTCCAAAACCCCCAATTTTAGAAAACCTAGGTTCTACCCTAAATTCCCAATTTCCCCATTAAAATCTTTATTTTGAAGTTTGAAATTATGTTTAAAGATGTTAAGGAGTAAAGAAAATGAGTTAGAAATCACTCACCAATCGTTTTGGAGAAGAAGAATCGTTTGGAAAATCTCCTCTTGTGTTTTAGGTTTTGAAAAAGTGAAAAATAACTTAAAATCCCGACCTTATATACCCTTCTGAAGACTCAGCGCGGACCGCGCAAAAGTGCACCGCGCCCGCGCTGAGGAGCTGGAATTTCACACTCTCTGAACCCACCCAGCGCGGACCGCACTGATTTGGCACGCGGCCGCGCTGAGGGAATGGACTGGCTCTCTGAACATAGCCACGCGGACCGCGCTAAGGCGACCGCGGCCGCGCAGCATGCACCGCGGACCGCGCTAAGGCGACCGCGGGCGCGCTGGAGCCTGCAAATTCCCGAACCTGCAACATCTGATATTTTCTAAGTCTAAGACCTCCCGGGACCTTCTCAAAAACTCACCCGAGCCCTCGGGGCTCCAAACCGAACATACACATAAACTCAAAAACTTCCTACGGACTCATCCGTGTGATCAAATCGCCCAAACAACATCATAAACATCAAATTAGGCCTCAAGACCCATGATTTCCTTCCAATTTTTCATAAAACATCAAGTTTAGATTTTTAAGTCCGAAATACGTCAAACGACGTCCAAATTCAACCAAACTTTACAGCAAGTGCTTAACCGTACATAAGACTTGTACCGGGCGTCGGAACCAAAATACGAGCTCGATACCACAGTCTTTTAATCAAATTTCACTTTCCAATTCCTTAATTATTTTCAGAAAACAATTTCACATAAAAATTCATTTCTCGGACTTGGGACCTCGGAATTGATTCCGGGCATACACCCAAGTCCCATATTTTTCTACGGACCCTCCGGGACAGTCAAATCACGGGTCCGGGTCCGTTTGCCCAAAACGTTGACCGAAGTCAAACTTAATCAATTTAAATAAGAAGATTTAATATTTTTTCTCACAAATTTCATATTTAAACTTTCCGGCTACGCGCCCGGACTGCGCACACAACTCGAGGCAACCCCAAATGAGGTTTCCAGGGCCTCAGAAGTGCAGAGGGAGTAGGAATACAGGTGATGACCCTTTGGGTCGTCACATCTCCACCTCTAAAACAACCGTTCGTCCTCAAACGGACAAAAGAAAGGAGTACCTGAGTTGGGGAAAAGATGGGGATAACGGCTCCACATATCAGACTCGGACTCCCAGGTCGATGCCTCAGGAGGCTGACCTCTCCACTGAACATGAACAGAAGGAAAACTCTTGGAACTCAACTTTCAAACCTGCCGGTCCAGAATAGCTACCGGCTCCTCCTCATAGGATAAGTCCTTGTCCAACTGGACAGTACTGAAATCGAACACGTGGGTAGGATCGCCGTGATACCTCCGAAGCATGGATACATGGAAAACTGGATGCACGACTGATAAGCTGGGCGGCAACGCGAGTTTATAAGCCACCTCTCCCACTCGATCAAGAATCTCAAACGGGCCAATGTACCTAGGGCTAAGCTTGCCCTTCTTCCCAAATCTCATCACGCCCTTCATAGGCGACACTCGGAGCAATACTCGCTCACCAACCATGAAAGCTACATCTCGAACCTTATGGTCTGCATAACTCTTCTGCCTAGACTGAGCTGAACGAAGCGTCTCCTGAATGATCTTGACCTTGTCCAAGGCCTCTTGAACCAAATCCGTACCTATCAACCGAGCCTCTCCCGGCTCAAACCATCCAACCGGAGACCGACATCGCCTACCATATAAAGCCTCATAAGGAGCCATCTAGATGCTCGACTAGTAGTTGTTGTTGTAAGAAAACTCCGCCAAAGGCAAGAACTGATCCCACGAACCTCCAAAATCAATAACACAAGCTCGGAGCATATCCTCCAAAATCTGAATAGTCCGCTCGGACTTTCCGTCCGTCTGAGAATGGAATGCCGTGCTCAACTCAACCTGGGTGCCCAACTCTCGCTGAACTGCTCTCCAGAAGCGCGAGGTAAACTGCGTACCCCGGTCCGAAATGATAGATACCGGCACCCCATGAAGGCGAACAATCTCTCTGATGTAGATCTCGGCTAACCTCTCGGATGAATAAGTAGTTGCAACAGGAACAAAATGCGCTAACTTGGTCAGCCTATTAACAATGACCCAAATCGCATCAAACTTCTTCCAGGTCAATGGGAGTCCAGTAACAAAATCCATAGTAACCCTCTCCCACTTCCACTTGGGAAGCTCAATCCTCTGAAACAATCCACCACGCCTCTGATGCTCATACTTAACTTGCTAATAGTTCAAACATCGAGCCACATATGCAACAATATCCTTCTTCATCCTACGCCACCAATAATGCTGCCTCAGATCCTGATACATCTTCGCGGCGCCCGGGTGAATAGAATACCGAGAACTATGGGCCTCCGCTAAGATCAACTCTCGAATCCCATCGACATTGGGCACACAAACTCGCCCCTGCAATCTCAAAACACCATCATCATCTAAGGTCACCTTCCTATCACCTCCGCGCTGCACCGTGTCTCTCAGGACACACAAATGGGGATCATCAAACTGCCGATCACGGATACGCTCCAATAATGAAGAACGAGCAACCGTGCAAGCTAACACTCGGCTAGGCTCAGAGATATCCAACCTCACAAATCGATTGGCCAAAGCCTGAACATCCAAAGCAAGCGGCCTCTGGCTGGCCGGAATATAAGCAAGACTACCCATGCTGGCGGACTTCCTACTCAATGCATCGGCCACCACATTGGCCTTCCCCGGGTGGTATAAGATAGTAACATCATAATCTTTCAGCAACTCCAACCACCTCCTCTGCCTCAAATTCAACTCCTTTTGCTTGAATAAGTACTGAAGACTCTTGTGATCGGTGTACACCTCACAAGTCGCGCCATATAGATAATGCCTCCAAATCTTCAGAGCATGAACAATGGCTGCCAACTCTAGATCATGAACCGGATAATTCTTCTCGTGGATCTTCAACTGCCTCGTAGCATAGGCTATGACTCTGCCATCCTGCATCAAAACTGCACCCAGTCCAATACGGGAAGCATCACAATAGACTGAATAAGGCCCCGAGCACGTGGGCAAAACCAATACCGGTGCCGTAGTCAGAGCTGACTTGAGCTTCTGAAAGCTCGCCTCGCACTCATCTGACCATCTGAACTGGGCACCCTTCTGGGTCAATCTGGTCATCGGGGCTGCAATAGATGAAAACCCCTCCACGAACCGTCTGTAGTAGCCTGCTAACCCTAAGAAACTCTGAATCTCTGTGGCTGATGCTGGTCGAGGCCAGTTCTTGACTGCCTCTATCTTCTTCGGGTCCACCTGAATACCCTCTGCTGATACAACGTGACCCAGGAATGCTACTGAACTCAGCCAGAACTCACACTTGGAGAACTTGGCATATAACTGACTATCCCTTAGAGTCTGAAGAACCACTCTGAGGTGCTGCTCGTGCTCCTCCTGGCTGTGGGAGTACACCAAAATATCATCAATAAAGACGATCATGAACATGTCCAAATATGGCCTGAACACTCGGTTCATCAATTCCATGAATGCTGCTGGGGCATTGGTCAACCCAAACGACATGACCAGGAACTCATAATGCCCGTACCGAGTGTGGAATGCTGTCTTAGGGACATCGGATGCCCTAATCCTCAACTGATGGTAGCCAGATCGCAAGTCAATCTTGGAGAATACCCTGACACCCTAAAGATGGTCGAACAAATCATCAATCCTCGGCAGTGGATACTTGTTCTTTATCGTCACTTTGTTCAATTGCCGGTAATCANGTTTTAAGTCCGAAATACGTCAAACGACGTCCAAATTCAACCAAACTTTACAGCAAGTGCTTAACCGTACATAAGACTTGTACCGGGCGTCGGAACCAAAATACGAGCTCGATACCACAGTCTTTTAATCAAATTTCACTTTCCAATTCCTTAATTATTTTCAGAAAATAATTTCACATAAAAATTCATTTCTCGGACTTGGGACCTCGGAATTGATTTCGGGCATACACCCAAGTCCCATATTTTTCTACGGACCCTCCGGGACCGTCAAATCACGGGTCCGGGTCCGTTTGCCCAAAACGTTGACCGAAGTCAAACTTAATCAATTTAAATAACAAGACTTAACAATTTTTCTCACAAATTTCATATTTAAACTTTCCGGCTACGCGCCTGGACTGCGCACACAACTCGAGGCAACCCCAAATGAGGTTTCCAGGGCCTCAGAAGTACAGAGGGAGTAGGAATACAGGTGATGACCCTTTGGCTCGTCACAGTAAATGTAGAGAAATAAAAGATAAATAATGTACAAAGAAAAATATATTTTTAAAATTTCAAAAGAAATCAAAAGTAAAAATAAAATAAAAAATTACACCCCTCTAATTACACCCAATTCCATGCTGACCAAGTAACTACTTGGCCAAACAAACGCGCCAAACTGTGTAATTACACCTAATTACACCCAAATCCATTTCTTAGGTGGCTTTCCAAACAGACTCTAAATGACCTTGATTCACTAGCATTTTACATTATATCGAGGAGATTAATTTGCATAAAAAATCTCGAGACTATTGGGCCAGAGTTTCGTTAACTGTGTTTAATTTGTATTAATTCGATCATAATATTGGAATTTTTTTTCAAAGATATCACCCCACACATACACACACACTTTTACATATATATATATATATATATATATATATATATATATATATATATATATACATATATATATATATAGTGTGGCTACGCCACCGTGTGTATGTATGTATGTATGTATGTATGTGTGTAATATATATATATATATATATATATATATATATATATATATATATATATATATATATATATATATTTTAATGCAATAGGTGTATTCGTATAAATAAATATTACACGTGGATTTATATATGTGGCTGATGTGACAAGACACGTGGATCACTAAGAAAGCGGCAGCTGGAGAGATGCATTAAAAGAGGCACGAGTCGTAATAGGTGCGAGCAAATCACCCACGAGATAAAAGGGGTATGGTCGCTCGAGTCTGAATTGTTATATGAAGAGACAACGACATAATGAATCAAGACAGTAAAAAAGAAAGATTCATGAATCGTCAATTAATGTGCATGAATAATCATAGACGTTACAGAATCTTCATGAACAGTTATGATTGTCAATTATAACGTCTCATTGATATCATTAATGTTCATAATGATTCAGTCATAAAAGGGAACAAACGTAGTACTTATAGATTCCTATATAAGGGAAGGGGATTTCACTTGTAAGGACACGTTCTGATGATTATTGGAATACAATTACTTTCTTTTGCTTTCTATTGATTACTTTGCTATTTCATATTCTAATTTCCTTTCTTATCACCGAAAGAATATAGAATTTCTTGATTATCAGTAGCCCGAGTACTTCTAAAAACAAGTTTCGACCGAAATACACATTTTTTTTGTTAAACAATAGGTTAACTTGAAATTCACTTTTCAAATTATGGCATGTGTACGTATTAGAACTTAGTATTGAGAAAACGAGTTTCCCTCATCACAGATTCTAGAAAAGCAAAATGCATGAGGATAAGATTGGAAAAGGTAAAGATAAGAAGTAATTTCTTGGGGTCCAAAAATTAAGATAAGAAGTAATGTAACTTTGCAGTGGAAGCAAAGCAAACTCTCCCAACGCATGCGACTCCCCCCCCCCCCCCCCCCCC
>NW_017671834.1:159152-209048 GCF_001879085.1 Nicotiana attenuata | reverse complement strand
CACCCCCCCCCCCCCCCCGGGTGTTGGCTTGACTGGATGTGATTATTACAAGCCAAACTTAGCTTTCTCGTTTCTATTTTGACCACTTTTAGATTGTATTGATTGTCACATTTCCTAAAAGTATGGTTCATAATTCATTTCTTTTAATAAAATGATAATTTTATTAATTTGAGAGTAAGGGATCAACCAATGAATATATATGAGCTCAAAGGGGCGAGGGAGGCAAGAACTATGCTTTCAGAGAAATGGATGTCCGTTTCTTATTTGAACTGTGATAATAATGTGCTAAGTCTTTCCATAAGGGGGTAATTTTCCAAACAGGAAGAGGCTAAGCCAAAGGTCATTTAGGCAGGTAGTGTGATATATTGTCCTGGAATATATTATCCCTATGTGATTTCCAACAAAAACAAAAATAACAAAACTAAGCAAAAATTTCAGGTAAATCAAGACTACATAGAACACTTGACTTTTCTATATACAAGACCATAAAAAATATTCCTCCCTAATGTTCAGCTCCGCAACAGCCTTTTGGAGATTGACCTTTCTTTCTCTTCTTCTCGAGCTTATCGGTCGAGCTCTATGACTTTATCTCCTTGAAGAAGGACCAATTCTTTATATATACAATTTGATGTATGAGATTAGAAGAAGAATTACCGCTTTCAAGCGTGAATCAGGTCTAGGATTCAGACTAGAAATTACTATTTTATCCGATGCAGTTAGCTCTATTTCCACCCTGAGGGTAGGAACCATCTTATCTCAGGGTATGAGTAACCCCGCTTACTCTTGAGTCAGTAATTGGTGATAAATCTTTGAAGCTCAAAAAGATGCTTGAATCTCTTGCTAAACAATGAACAATAGAATTGGCCTCCCTAAATACATGCTACACGTCGGCACAATATGTTAAAGCCTAGTAATAAACCTAAAACTGTACATTACCTAAACTACAAACTGAACTATTCTGAACTCAAGGTATTTGCATTTATATCCAGTTTTATAGTCACCATTGAAATTATACCCAATTTATATAAAAATTATCAGCCTACCCACTTTTGAATAAACTTCAGACTTATCGGGTCTGAAGTTGCAATGCACTTAAGGTCAATTAAGTTTAAAGTGCAAAAATTGCACGTAAGATGCACTTAAGGCCAAATAAGTCTGAAGTACAACAAATATTTTCATGCACTTAAGACTGAATAGGTCTAAAGTAAAAAATTGCACTTAAGATGCATTTAAGACCAAATAGGTCTGAAGTGCAATCAATATATTCATGCACTTAAGGGCAACTGAAGTGCAACCAATATATTCATGCACTTAAGGCCAAATAGATCTGAAGTGCAATCAATATATTCATGTACTTAAGGCCAACAGAAGAGCAACCAATATTTTCATGCACTTAAGGCCAAATAAGTCTAAAGTGAAAAATTACACTTTAGGCCAAATAAGTCTGAAGTGCAACCAATAATCCCATGCACTTAAGGCCAAATAGGTCTGAAGTTCAAATTACCCAATAACATAAACTTGTTCTTCGAATTTCAACAATCCAATACACAATTCAACACCTAGATCTACTCAAAATAGCTTAAATTTGAAACATAACTTTCAAATATCATAAAGAACAAGCCTCAAATTATCAATTTGTCAAAACAATAAATCTAACAAACCTATTTTTAAAAAAAGGTCAACTATTACCCAAAGTACTGACAACTTCAGGCCTGAAGTTGTCAGTCTTTGGGTAATAGTTGACCTTTTTTTTAAATGTGGGTACAAGTTAAATGAGGACGACAAAATAAGGTTCCCCGTGAAATTTTTACGAACTTACGGTGGCACGAAAATAGCACGGTCTAACTAGTTTCAGACTGATAATTAAAAAATAGCCAGTGTTTGCAAAGTCAATGAAAAATAGCCACTATTTTGTTGAAACACAAAAAGTTACAGCATAATATGCTGGATTATGGAGAACCTTCATATAAACTTCTAGCATATTATGTTGGAACTCCAGCACACGTAATATTCCAATATAATATACTGGATTATGGAGATCTTACGTAAAAATTTCTGGAACTCCAGCATATTATGTAATTCCAACACATTATGCTGAAATCACATATGTAAAAAATTCAAACTCCAGCATATTATGCTGGAATTTTTCTGGATTTTTAAGAGTATTTTTGTTCAAATTTTATTTTTACATGATAAAGTGGCTAAATTTTAATTATTTTCAAAATTGTAGCTATTTTTCAATTATCAGTTATAAGTCTAGCTATTTCAAATTTTTTGAGGGTTTTGCTTCTATACCCAATTTTGGGGTCACAATTGAACTTATACCCACTTTGCAAAAAAAAAAATGAACGCCTACCCACTTCCGATTAACTTTAGACTTATCAAATCTGAAGTTAAAAATAAATTAGTGTGAAGTGAAAAAATTGCACTTCAGACGAACTTGTAGGCATATAAATTTTATTAAAATTAAATCCATAAAATAATTTGGATTATATTTTAAATTCAAGAAAATATTGGTCCAAATAAATACTATGGGCTAATATAATTGAATTAATTATATAAATTCAATATATATGGATTAAATAAGTCTTAATTCATTGGGCTAGCCCACTTAATTGGGCTAATATGATGAGCCCACTTCATTAAGCCCAAGATGACATCTTCCTAGAGGCCCAGTTTGGTGCCACGTGTCAAATGACGTGGCGCGCGAAGTCAAGCGGAAGAGACAATATGATCATGCCACGTGTCAAAATGACAAGGCATGCCTAGTCACACTGAAAGTCCAATGAAATCGTGCCACGTGTGCAAGTGACATGTTCTGGCCAATAATGCGGCCATGTCACCCTTCAATTTGATTGGTAGGAAAGAGTTTGTTCTTATCATGACTCTTCCCTTCCACAACTATAAATATGGGTCTTCATAACTCAGAAAAAGGCACCAGAAGTTATAACAAGAAGCAAGAAAGAGCTCGTGGATCAAACGCTGCAAATTCCTCCATAAGTTTCAAGCTTCAAGTTCAATTTCAAGAAATCAAGTTCAAGCTCAAGAACGAAGAACAAATCAAGTTCAAGCTCAAGAACGAAGAACAAATCAAGTTCAAGCTCAAGAACGAAGACCAAATCAAGTTCAAGTCCAAGCTCAAGAACAAGATCATCGTTCGTGGCAACAAACATTGATTCAAGATCAAGCTCAAAGGCCCTTGAATTTATTTACGATTGGAAAGAAGAATCAGAGGATTCATAGAGATTGTAACACTCAAATATTCGAAATAAAATACTACGATTGTTGCAATATTTTTTCGGTCTTGATTTTATTTTCTCGACGCAAATTTATTGTCTACAAATTCTGGCACGCCCAGTGGGACAATCTCTACCTCTCATCTCAACTTTTCAATCACCAAAGTCCAAGAACATTAAAATGGCTTCAAAGAAAATCAACTCCGGTTCAACTTCCACCAAGGCTGCTAACTCCAGGTTCTATGCTGATGTGGAAAGCATCCTCGATGTTACCTTCGGAAGCTTCAGACCAGTTACGAGGAGCAAAGCAAGCTCATTAGGACAACAAGCACCCCAAGTGCCGTCCGCGTCAACCCCTATTTTCGGATCTTCATCCTCAAAAGGAGCAAGATCTTCCACAAAGATCAAGAAAACTCTTGCTCTGCTTGACTTCTCCGGATCCGAGCACTCCGCACTGAAGGAAGATGATGATGCTTCAAGTGATGGATCCTCCCCACTTACACCACATAGCGTGAGCCAATCAAGGATCAATCTGTGTAAAAATCCATGCTACTCTCCGTCGTCCACGACAATCATGCAAGCTATGGTGACAAACACTTCATCTATGGAGGAGCAGTTGGCAAACTTGACGGAAGCAATCGCTGGCTTGACCAAATGCATGCAAAATCAAGAGGCTAGAATTGACAAGCTAACAGACATGGTGGGAATCTTGATGGAAGAAGAATCCACCCATGCACCCGGCAAGCTCCCAGAAGTTCTAGAGAGTGACTCTCACCCAAGACAAGCAGCATCCACTAAGGCTATCCCTGTCTCATCTGAAGGGATGATTCCAATCGATCAATTGAAGGAGTTCATTGAAGGAACCATTAAGAACAAATATGAAGTTGCTGCCAAATCCTCCCTTACATATGCAAAGCCGTACACTGCAAGGGTCGATATGTTGAAGATGCCTGCTGGCTATCAACCTCCAAAGTTTCAACATTTTGATGGTAAAGGTAACCCAAAGCAACATGTGGCGCACTTTGTTGAGACATGCAACAATTCTGGGACTTATGGAGATTACCTCGTCAAGCAGTTTGTCCGCTCATTAAAAGGAAATGCTTTTGATTGGTACACGGACCTCGAGGCTGGATCTGTTGATAGCTGGGATCAACTAGAGCAAGAGTTCCTCAATCGCTTTTATAGTACGAGACGTACTGTGAGTATGGTAGAACTTACAAATACTCGTCAACAAAAAAGTGAACCAGTTATCGACTTTATCAATCGTTGGAGGAATGCAAGCCTCAACTGTAAAGATCGCCTTAGCGAAACTTCTAGCATCGAAATGTGCATTCAAGGCATGCATTGGAGTCTTTGCTATATCTTACAAGGCATAAAACCCAAAACATTTGAAGAACTAGCAACTTGTGCACATGATATGGAATTGAGTATGGCTACAAGTGGAGATCAAAGGTTTCCTGACTTTGAGCCTCATGATGAAATAGAAGCAGACGATGCTCAAAATGGGGGCAAATATTCATTCCAAGATGAAACTGAAGAGTCCATGCATGTTGCTATGCTCCTTAACGCATGAGCCTAAACTGCAAGTTATGATGCTCCTTGACGCATGAGCCTAAACTGCAAGTCGTAATGCTCCTCAACGCACGAGCCTAAACTGCAAGTTATAATGCTCCTCAACGCACGAGCATAAACTGCAAGTTATAATGCTTCGTGGTACATGAGTATATATTGTATGTCACGAAGCTCCCCAACTTTGAACTAAACCTTTAAGGCGTAAAGCTCTTCAAATTCGAGCAAAGTCTTCAAGTTGTAAAGCTCTTCAATTTGGGCAAAGTGTTTAAGTCGCAAAGCTTTTCAAATACGAGCAAAGACTCAAGTCGAAAGCTATTCAAAGTCGAGCAAGGACTTCAAATCGCAAAGTTTCCAAATTTTGAGTCAATATTCAAGACGTAAAGCTCTTCAAATTCGAGCAAAGTGTTCAAGTTGCAAAGCTCTTCAAAGCTAAATCTTCAAGTTATGAAGATCTTCAAATTCGAGCGGAGCTTCAAATTGTAAGCTAAAACTTCAAGTTGCAACACTCCTGGACGCACGAGCCTAAACTGCATGTCATGAAGCTCTTCAAATTTGAGCAAAATCTTCAAGTTGCAAAGCTCCTTAAAATACGTGCTTAAGTTGCAAGTCGCTATGCTCCTTGACGCATGAGCCTAAACTGCAAGTCGTAACGCTCCTTGACGCACGAGCCTAAACTGCATGTTGCTACACTCCTGGCCCGCATGAGTCTAAACTGTGTACGGCCCCTGCAAAAAAAAAAGAGTCCGCTAGGTTGAAAACTTCGAAAGAGTAGGCCTAGGCAAAAGTTAGGACATAAAAAAATATAAAAAATTATCCAATCTGAACTACGGTATGACTTGATCCTCTTCACCGAGGTACGTAGGCAGCTTAGAGTTTCATTCTAAGTTCAGACGCATAAGTTTAAAAGATACATATTGCCTCAATTGTTGTTCGAATGAAGTATGAAGGAATGTAAAATCAAGCTGAAACGCTATCCTCCTGTTGAACTTTGATCTCATTTGATTTAAAAGGGGCAAGCCTCCATAGCAAATTGGCATCTCCAATGGATGGATTTAGACTTTTAGTATAAGGCCGAATCTTCAATTTGAAGTCATCAAGTTCACCAAATTTTCAAGTCCGTCAAATCTTCAAGTTTGTTGGTCTTCAAGTCGAAATCTACAAAGTCCGCCAAGTCTTCAAGTTGCAGCATCAAAATTCACCAAATTTTTAAGCCCGTCAAATCTTCAAATTTGTTGGTCTTCAAGTTAAAATCTGCAAAGTTCGCCAAGTCTTTAAGTTGAAGCTTTGTAATTTGTCAATCTTAAGGTGGACATTTAAGTCCCTTTTCACCTTAAGTTGGACTCTCCGTGGATTTATCCTTAAAAGGAACTATAACTCTCTAATCTTAAGGTGGACATTAAGTCCCTTTGCACCTTAAGTTNGTCTTGCCACTTGAGCGTCAAATACCTTCGTTACGACTGGCTATTCAAGACGGGATCACTGATGAAGAAAATGCTCGACTTCGATTAACAGAGTTGGAAGCTCTTGATGAAAAGAGATTGGAAGCTCAACAGAGTCTTGAATGTTATCAAGCTCGATTATCTCGCGCCTTCAATAAAAGAGTTCGCCCGAGATCCTTTCAAGTAGGAGATCAAGTCCTTGCCGTACGTAGACCCATAATTACTTCCCATAAACCTGTAGGGAAGTTCACTTCAAAATGGGATGGGCCATATGTCGTACAAGAAGCTTACTCAAGTGGGGCTTACAAGCTGGTTGATGCAGATGGCATGAGAATCGGCCCCATCAATGGCAAATTCTTAAAGAAGTATTATCTTTGAAATTGCAACGCTCCTTGACGCACGAGCCTAAACTGCATGTTGCTACAATCCTGGCCCGCAAGAGTATAAACTGTGTACCCCCCCCCCCCCAAAAAAAAAGTCCGCTAGGTTGAAAATCTCGAAAGAGGCGGCCTAGGCAAAAGTTAGGACGAAAAAAAATAAAAAAACTACCTAGTCTGAACTATGGTATGACTTGATCCTCTTCACCGGAGTATGTAGGCAGCTTAGAGTTTCATTCTAAGTTTAGTCGCATAAGTTCAAAAGATACATATTGCCCCAGTTGTTGTCCGAGTGAAGTATGGAGGAATGTAAAATCAAGCCGAAACACCATCCTCTTGTTGAACTTTAATCTCATTTGATTTAAAGGGGGCAACCCTCCAATGTAAAGTGATATCTTCAATGGGCCGATTTTAGGAGGATGTCAAGTATTTGCATTGAAGTCCAGGGATTCTTTGTGCCTTCAGGTTCGCCAAACCTTCAAGTTTGTTGGTCTCCAAGTCCGCCCTATGACTTAAAAAGGAAAAAGGGGATGTCTATGTTGGAATTCTTTTAACGGTTTTCGTTGCGAACTTTTAAAGGTGTTCGTCTCGAACTTTTAAAGGCATCCGAGTTTTTAACGGTGTTCGTTGCGAACTTTTAAAGGTGTTCGTCTCGAACTTTTAAAGGCATCCGAGTTTTTAACGGTTTTCGTTGCGAACTTTTAAAGGTGTTCATCTCGAACTTTTAAAGGCATCCGAGTTTTTAACGCGAACTTTTAAAGGTGTTCATCTCGAACTTTTAAAGGCATCCGAGTTTTTAACGGTTTTCGTTGCGAACTTTTAAAGGTGTTCGTCTCGAACTTTTAAAGGCCTCCGAGTTTTTAACGGTTTTCATTGCGAACTTTTAAAGGTGTTCGTCTCGAACTTTTAAAGGCATCCGAATTTTTAACGGTTTTCGTTGCGAAATTTTAAAGGTATTCGTTGCGGACTTTTAAAGATCTTCACTGCGAGCTTTTAAAGGTCTTCACCGCGAACTTTTAAAGGTCTTGACCATGAGCTTTTATGGGTCGTTGCCACGAATCTTTAAACGCCTTCATCGCGAGCTTTTAAGAGTTCTCGCCGCGAACTTTTAAAGGTCTTCATTGCCGAGCTTTTAAGAATTTCGCGCGAACTTTTATGGGTCTTCCCCGTAAATTTTAAAGGTATTCCTCGCGAACTTTTAAAGGTCTTCAATGTGAACTTTTAAAGATCTTGACCACGGTCTTTTAAGGATCTTTGCAGAAACTTTTATGGGTCTTTGCCGCAGATTTTATAGGTATCCACCGCGAACTTTTAAATGTCTTGACCACAAGCTTTTAAGGATCTTCGCACGAACTTTTATGGGTCTTCCCCGCAAATTTTAAAGGTTTTCGTTGCGAACTTTTAAAGATCTTCACTGCGAGCTTTTAAAGGTCTTCACTGTGAACTTTTAAAGATCTTGACCACGAGCTTTTAAGGATCTTTGCACGAGCTTTTATGGGTCTTTGCCGCAAATTTTAAAGGTCTTCACCGCGAACTTTTAAAGGTCTTGACCGCGAGCTTTTAAGGATCATTGCGCGAACTTTTAAAGGTCTTCACCGCAAATTTTAAAGATCTTCATCATGAACTTTTAAAAGCCTTCATCTCGAACTTTAAAGGCCTTCATCTCGCACTTTTAAAGGACTTCGTAGTTTGACGAAGTTACTTCTAAAAGGAAAACAAAAGGAGACAACAACGTAAAACAAATAAGAAAGCACAAGAAAAGAAGAAGAAATTACCTTCGCGTTAATGCTTCCGAGTCCACAAAACTAGACTCAGGTGACTTGCAAATACTGTGAATGAATGTTTAACAAATACGAGCACGCGGGTTTATATAGACCTTTGAAAGAAGATGTTATAATGATGCTGTCGATGTGGGACTGTACTATTATCTCCTAAATAGAGTCAAAGTACATTTGCCATTCCCGGTAAAATTGGGCTAGCAAAGGCGGCGGTAATAAGCTGTTGTCAACGGGGACTCAAATTAGTTTGGAATTGAGCTACGTGGCAAACTTATCTCAAGGCCTATTGACTTGCAAATTCTAGAGGTTGAGTTGAATTATCTCAAGGACAATTATTTTGCATGTACTGGAGGTCTACTATGCATATGACAATAATGGTTCTCAATTAAAAGAAAGAGTTTTCTTTGGCAAAGTCAAAATGAAATGTCAGCAAGCAATTGCAACCGTACATGACTGAAGATTGGAAACTTTGGTATTTCAAGTATTTGTATAATAATTTCTTTTTAAAAAGAGAAGGAATGATGCTTCAATATTACTTCAATCCTTGTCTTTCCAGTTCGACAAGTTTAAGTTTCGTCAAGTCTTGATGTAGGGGGCATTTGTAGGCATATAAATTTTATCAAAATTAAATCCATATTATAATTTGGATTATATTTTAAATTCAAGAAAATATTGGTCCAAATAAATACTATGGGCTAATATAATTGAATTAATTATATAAATCCAATATATATGGATTAAATAAGTCTTAATTCATTGGGCTAGCCCACTTAATTGGGCTGAAGTGATGAGCCCACTTCATTAAGCCCAAGATGACATCTTCCTAGAGGCCCAGTTTGGTGCCACGTGTCAAATGATGTGGCGCGCCATGTCACACGGAAGAGCCAATAGGACCATGCCACGCGTCAAAATGACAAGGCATGCCGAGTCACACTGAAAGGCCAACTAAATCGCGCCACGTGTGCAAGTGACATGTTCTGGCCAATCAAATGCGGCCATGTCACACTTCAATTTGATTGGTCGGAAAGAGTTTGTTCTTATCACAACTCTTCCCTTCCACAACTATAAATAGGGGTCTTCATAACTCAGAAAAGACACCAGAAGTTATAACAAGAAGCAAGAAAGAGCTCGTGGATCAAACACTTCAAATTTCTCCACAAGTTTCAAGCTTCAAGCAATCGAGTTCAAGTTCAAGAACGAAGGACAAATCAAGGTCAAGCTCAAGAAAGAAGACCAAATCAAGTTCAAGTCCAAGCAATCAAGCTCAAGCTCAAGAACAAGATCATCGTTCGTGGCAACAAACATAGATTCAAGATCAAGCTCAAAGGCCCTTGAATTTATTTACCATTGAAAAGAAGAATCAGAGGATTCATAGAGATTGTAACACTCAAATATTCGAAATAAAATACTACGATTGTTGCGATATTTTCGGTCTTGATTTTATTTTCTCGAACCAAATTTATTGTCTACAGGTTCTATCACCGCTTATCGCTAACCCTAAGTTACTGGAGGACAGAATAGTACAAAACCGTGGTCACAAGCTCATTGTTAAGGACAGTCTTTCTTGGTAGATATTTATTTATACACCAAATTAATAAATGTGTATATAATATATTATGATTAAATATATTTTCACCTAATAAAATCACTAGGCCATGATAAATGGGTACTGTTTGGGGTAATAAATGTTTGGTGTCCTTTCTCTATACCAAAAAGAGGACGGTCCTTTCTGACGTGGCAATGCATCTAGAAGCCCTTCTCTTTCACTCTACAAAATACCCACATCCCCTATATGTAATTTGGAGAAATATAATGTCACTATGGTTATCGACTGTTGCCGTCCCTTTCAATTTTTATGCTAAAAATTGCAAAATAAAATTGCAAAATCTCTGTTGGGTTGTACGGTTGGACCTCAATTTTAGTGGACCCATCGATATATACACATGCACTAACATATAGTAGCATGAATGATAGTTGCATTCAAGCAAAAAGGATAACGCGTCTAGAAACCTTTTCTAAATATTAAAAAAATAATTGATATTAAAACCAACGAAAATTGGAGTAATCTAATGTGTTTGTAATAGTTGAGGTCTACCACTACTTCAATATTTCTCCTCTTTTTGTCAATTTAGTTGAAACTGATCCAATAGTTTATTTTGATTGGTGATGCAATTCTTGAATTAAATAACATAATGCATCATTTCTACACCCTAAGCAATACATTAAAAACACTTTGCTGGTCTTATTGATTGTTGTACTTGTCATGCTTGCTGAAATTGATCTCTCGTTTCTTTCTTAAAAAATGAAAATCATTAAATAAGTGGCATTTGATGAGTCAACTTATATATAAAATCGATATATCAATAATTAAAAGAAATGATGTTTAGACTATGAGATGATTATCACTATTGATTGTCCATTTCTCAACCCATAATCAATTTGACTTGCGGGTTTTGGGTTAGTCATTCAATTGATAGCAGTAGGGTGGACGTTTGGTACTCGGTTCAATATTTCAAAACTTTGTTTTAGTACTTCAGTATTTGATCTATTAATTGTGCATATCAAATACGGTATTGACCTTGCGAAATTCTAGAATTTTACTCATTGTTTAGGAGGTTCGAAGCAAAAGTCGTTCTATGTGTTTTGAGTCTAGACTAGATTACTTAAAGTTGAATGTTCTGTTACATTATGGGACAAGTACATATCGTTCTTGCTAATTTATTAAATGCAGTAAATATACATCTTTTAGTAGCTATTAAAGGTCAATATTCTTAGTTAATGATAGACCAAAAACGTTTTCTATTTATAAAGATCAGTAAAAGTTGATGCGACAAACAAAATATAGCATTCAATTGATGTAGTAGCAGCAGCACAAATAAACCCGAATTAATTTTCTCAAGCTTAATTTTAGCACTTCATTGAAATAGTAATATCAATGTATTCTAACAAGCTAAATGAAAAACGAGACTTGAGTTGGATTTATGGTTGGATTCAAATTTAAATTTAGCTACGCATACTAAGGAAAAGTTCGGTGTTTTGAAATACCAAAGTACAAAACCCTAATACGGAATAACGAACCGAAGAACCGAAATATCGATATCCCAACAGTGAAGACAGCATCGGCAACCGAAGAACCGAATTAATTCGGTTCGTCTAGTTTTTCTATTTCTCGGTTATTATGCCTATCCCTAGAACTTAGCAGACTCCAAAATTGCATAAATTTTCTCATTTCTACTTTTTGTTGGGCCATCTTAACACTTGAAGGACTGGATGACAAGTTGAGCCCATATTAGCTTGGGTGTTTATCCACAAGACAAATGGTTGAGACTAGAGACCCAAAAGGTAGTTCGATTAATCAACTATTTGTTGCGCTTTTATTAAGGGGTACCGGGTATGAATGGAAAATGGAAGAGTCACGTTTTGGAGTACATCTTCATCTCACCCAATAAATTTAGAGGTTTGGCATGGTGTGGAACAAATGGGAGGTTTGAAAAACCTTCGCCCATTGCAAACAGTTACGTGGATTTCCAACAATTTTCGGCCAGTGTTTTGTCTCACTCAGTGATACAATAATTCGTGCATAATCAATATTTGCGAAAGCGCAGTAAAAAGCAAAATGGATGAAGTTTTAATTCTCCGGTCATTACATAAGTACATATTTAATGGCCAAGGGAATGGCTGGCCAAGGGAATGGCTGGCTTGGAAATTTATCGCTGAATTAGTTATGGTAAAGATTGTTACTCGTGGTGGCATTCTACGTAGGCCTCGAAATTGGGTTCTACTTTATTTACTCAATTTTATAAATTTTCTACCCTTCTAATTTATAAAATTTAATTTTGCAAATGTTATGGTAGATGTTTATATGTGATGACCTCAAAGTCTATTTTACTTGCATGCCATAAAATATATTAGTTGGTATAAAATTTGAAGCATGCATAAAATTATGTGACATTATTTTGAAGATTGTAAGATACGAAGTAGGCTTACACTCAGGGGCGGACATAGATGGATCCAAGCGGTGTGACGAGACACCGCTTCGTCGAAATTTTTTACTGTTGATATATATAAAAATAATAAGCAAAACAGAAATACAAGATAAAATCATTAAAAGTGACACCACTTGCAACTAAATAGCTTGATAGTCTAGTGGTTGACAACTTCAAGTTTGATGTAAGAGGTCTTTGGTTCGAACTCCCTTTGCTCCATAATATATTTTTTGATTATTATGGGTCTCTTACTAAAAATAGTGACACCGCTTATATTCTTGAGATCATGAGTATAATATATATGTAAAGATGAACATATATGTGTTTGACTAGAGAAAGAGATCAAACTGCTTAAAGTGTTATAATGGTTTAGTTGGAAAACCATTTGGAAAGGGAATTAAAATTCTCGTGATTTTCTACACCCATTACTAGAGTTGTTAAAAATGGGCTTGGCCCGTGAAACCAGCCCAAGCACGCTACTCGGGTAGGATTGGGCTAGAATTTTTTGAGCTCATTTAAGACTGAGGCTTATAAGCCCGGCCCAGGTCAGCCCGCTGGCCCTTGAGGCTTGAACTAGGCTGAGTCTGGGCTGGCCCGTGGGTCAAAAATTAATTAATTAACTATTAAATATTTAATATTTAAAAAAAAATAATAACTAAAAAAACTATTAAATATAACCCCCATTCCCCAACCCTAGATTGCTCATTTACTCTTCCATATCAACTAGAATTTAGATTTTTGCATTGCATGTAATATGACAAAATCAGTTTTTCTTTTCCTTAATTGATAACGAACTCGAAAATTTTTAGGTGGCCAATAATAATCTTTTTTCAATAGAAAATATTATTTTAAATGGCCAATGATTAATTTTGGATTACTTTAATATATTATTAATATTTAAACTGCTCTTCACTATATATATATATATATATATATATATATATAAAAAGACCAATTTTAAATACACAAAAAGTTGACCACTAGCAAATTTCAGAAATTTTAAAAAATTTATGGACGGTAATGATAAAATCAACAAATGATATTAATCCTAAATTATAAATCCTAGTATATAAACTTATTGAAGAAATCCCTGAGTCTGAGAAAAATGAAAGAAAAGTATTAAGAAAATATTCATGTAACAATAAAAAAGAAGAGCTAGAGATATAGAGAATTTGATTTCAATTACGAGATTCATCGTCAAATATCAAGCTTTTTGTACGATCTAAGCAAACAGAAGTTATTTACATGATTAATCAACTATGTCACAAAAAAATATTTAAGGATTTACAGAAATTCTTTTTTCTAAAAAAAATTGAAGGGCCTGCCAGCCCCCAGCCCGCTGCCCTCTTAGGGATGGGTTGGGCTGGCCATTTTAAGGCCCATTCATATGGCGGGCCGGGCCATCCTAGCCCACCAAATTTAAAAGCCCACGAGGCTTGGGCTGGGCTGGCCCGTTTTGGCAACTCTACCCGTTATGGAAAATAAAATCTTCGTGATTTCCCACTCCTGCTTCGAGATCAAAATCTGTGTGATCTTTTACTCGTTTCTTGAGATTAAAGTCTTCGTGACTTTCTACTCATTTATCGGAGATTAAAGTCTAAGTGACTTTCTACTCGGTTTGAAGATTAAAAAACTGTGAGAAATTAAAAAATAACCAGATTTACAAGTGGTCATTCAAAAATATCCACAGTTTCAAAAGTAATAGAAATTTAGCCACTTTTCATGCAAAGATAAATCATATCGAAAACACTGTTCAAAATTCGGAAAATACTCTAGCATAATATACTGGAGTTCCAGCATAAGTATACTGAAACTCTAGTATATTATAATGGAGTTCCAGCATAAGTATAATGGAACTCCAGCATATTATAATGGAGTTCCAGCATAAGTATACTGGAACTCCAGCATAATATACTGGAGTTCCAGTATGATATGCAAGTCTAGTATAATATGCTGGAAGTTCATACACAGGTGCTCCAATCTCCAGTATATTATGCTGGAACTTTTCGCGTGTTGGAGTTCCAGCATAATATGCTGGAAGTTCATACACAGGTACATCGATCTCCAGTATATTATGCTGGACTGGTCCCTGTTGCAGCAAATAGTGGCTATTTTTTAATGATTTTGCAAACGCTGGCTATTTTTCAATGACCAGTCCAAAAACTGGTTAGCCGTGCTATTTTAACTTAAAAACTTTACCATTTATTAGATCTGGTTGTATCAGAAATTTTTCGGTTTGAAGATTCAAAATGTTACTGTTTATTAATTCTGGTTGTATCAAATTGGTTTGAAGATTAAAAACTTCACCGGTCATTAATTATGGCTCTGTCGTGACACAAACAACAGATCACGTGGTTAGCTCTATAAAGTAATAGAGGTATCAATATGTTTCTTCTTTTGAATAAATATGTTTGAAATATGATATTATTTATCAAACGACGGCCCCTTACTCACCTCAATCTAATAGAATTGCGGAAAGAAAGAATAGAACGTTAAAGGAGATGATGATTGCCTTGTTGATAAGTTCTGGTTTACCCCAAAACTTATGGGGGGAAGCTATTCTTACAACTAACCGAATACTCAATCGAGTTCCCCATAGCAAAACACAATCTATTCCATATGAAAATGGAAATGTAGGAAACCCAGCTTAAAATATTTCAAAGTGTGGGGGTGTTTGGCTAAAATGCAAGTTCCTAACCCAAAAGGGTAAACATTGGACCGAAAAATGTTGATTGCATTTTCATAGGATATGCAACAAATAGTAAGGCATATCGTTTTCTGGTTCATAAATCATAAAATCCCGACATTCATATTAATACGGTAATCAAATCAGATAATGCTGAATTTTTTGAGAATATTTATCCATATAAAAAGGAATATGAGTTGTCTAGTGAAATATCTAAGCGACCTCGGGAAGAAGCAAAGGAAAGTACACCTAATAAGGTGAATCCAAGACGTAGTAAACGTCAAAGGACAACTACTTCCATTGGATCAGATTTTCTGACATTCTTGTTGAAAAATGAGCTTCAAACTTTGAAAGAAGTTATGTCTTCCTCGGAAAGAAGCAGTCAATGGTGAGATAGAATCCATATTAAATAACCATACTTGGGAGTTAGTTGATCTTACTCTAGGAAACGAACCATTGGGTTCCAAATGGATTTTCAAGAGGAAAATAAAAGACAATGATATTGTTGACATGAAGGCAAGACTTATTGTCAAAGCATATAGACAACGAGAAGGCCTTGACTATTTTAACACATACTCATCGTTTATGAGTATTACGTACATATGGATGTTAGTAGCATTGGCTACAGTGTATGGTCTTGAAATCCATCAAATGGATGTGAAGACTACCTTCATAAATTGAGATATAAAGGAAGAAATTTACATGGAACAACCTGAAGGGTTCCTGGTTCCTGGAAAAGAAAGAAGGTGTGTCGACTTGTTAAGTCTCTTTACGGACTAAAACAAGCGCCCAAACAATGACATGCGAAATTTGATAAATTAATATTGTCATGTGGATGATATATGGATAACGAATAATAGAAAAGGCACATGATATTTGAAATGTGGGGGCATTTAGCTTATGCATGCCAATATTAGACATGATGTCTATATTCCCACAAATAGTGGAAATCAATATGGTAGTCGGTAAACTCATTATTTGTCCAGTCTTAGTGAAGACTAGTTAAGGGAAACTACCAATTCGGAAATTGGTCACTTACCTTTCTCGAAAGGTTGTTTCTTTCTTGAAAATTTATATTGTTTAGCTCATTTATGAAAGGATGTCACTTTGAAGGTTGCGACTTTGCATGAGAAGTGCGTTTGTATGTTTTGTATAAACATGACCGTTCATGAACGAACGTATCAATACGTTGGTCTACAATAAGGTGAACCAACAGATGAACATGACCAAAATCCATTGCAAGTTGGATTTATTTCATGAATGAAGGTGCTATAATTTTCATATCATATAGAAGTATGAACAAATAGCGTACAAATGCTTAAAAATGGCAAAGTGATTGTGAAATGTGTTAGATATTAAAAGGTTGTGACCACAAGTGCTGTCAATCATTCCAGCTGTTGTAATAATATACTATTGCTACATTAAGTGTAGTCAATAATCTGATATGCAATAGAAAGCTGAGATGTATTAGTCTACGACATAAGGAAGTTCAGATTGAACTATCATGACAATGAAATGAGTGTTGAGATATTTGAAATATACTCAAAAATATGCTTTGCACCACAATAAGTATCCCGCAGTAATGGAGGAATACAGTGATGCAAATTAGATCACCGGTTCGACTATTTTAAATCCATAGGTCGATATATTTTCACAGACGGTGGAGGAGCGGTATCTCGAAAATTATCCAAATAAACGGGTATTTCCCGCTCTATAATGGAGGTTGATTTTATAGCCTGAGACAAGTCCGGTGAAGAAACAAAATGGCTCCGAAATTTCTTAAAGAAATTTTATTTTGGCCCAAATCATTTGCACCAATAAGCATATATTGAGATAGTCAAGCGGCAATAGGAAGGGCTAAGAGCGTTATGTATAAAGACAAAATCTCGTCATATACGACAAAAACGTATAATCGTTAGCCAACTACTCTCTAGGGGAATTATCACAATTGACTATGTGAAGTTAAGTGATAATGTGTCGGATCCACTTAAAAAAGGCCTAACTAGAGAGGTAGTTGAAAAATCATCGAAGAGAATGGGACTAAAGCCGAGGACAAGTCACTGTGGCGGTAAATCTACCTAGAAGACTGGAGATCCCAAGATCTAGGTTCAAGGAGATCAAACAAAATCATTAGTGACGGTTCAACATTGTCAAATAAAATTTTGGTCCATTCTCGTGATGAGACAATGTTCAGCACCAAGGTTAAAGCATTAAGGCTTTTTAATGATTTCTAAGTTTGATACAGGGTATACCAAATAGTGTATCTATGGGATTACACGTTTAGGAATCACCTATGTAAGTGTGAAGTGTAAGCCGCTTCAAGGAGAATTTAGTAAGGCCAGTTCTCTATGCACTTATAAACCAGGCGGTGTTCATGGCTGAAACGAATACAACAATGAGAACCAAAGACGGTTAAGAGTTGATTGTGTGACTTATGATTGTCTAGGTATACACTAAAGCTCGATGGTTCAAAGATATTAAATCTATTGATTGACCGAGTATATCCGACATATGTTCACTATTGAAAGTTCAAAGGGAAACCTACTTTTCCAGATGCGATTAATCCTTACTTGCGAATCACACAACTTTTTGTGCATGTTTTCATCATATAGCCATTCCCTATTCATGTGGAGGATTGTTGCGTTTTTATTAAGGGGTGTGAATTGGAAATGGAATAGGCACCTCTTGGATTGCACCTCTTCATCTCACCCTTTCATTATCTATAAATTTAGAGGCCTCGCCTCATTTTCATACATAGGAAAATCTGAAATTTTCTCCTCTCTTTTCTACATTGCATTATTTTTCCAAATAAATAAAGTGTCAAGTGCGATTTGCTCCGTTTGTTGAGTTCACTAAAGTTCTGTAATTTCGATTTCCACTATTACAGAATAGTTCCATAACCTTGGGCAACAGTGAGAGGATTAAATTCCTTAAGGACACACAAACAACTTATGGGCTTGGAATTATTTTACGATTTGTTTATTGAACTAACATTTATTTCTTCTCTGATTTTCTGGTTTCGAACACATATTACCAACACTATCAATAATGTTGTGATAGTCTTGTTAAAATACGAAACATAAAATACTTCAATGGAGTTACTTGGGAGCAGCAATATGGTGCTGATAATCATTTGGACAGAATAATTAATGATGTGATTGTGAATTCCGTCGTGTCGTATAATTTCTACAATTGTAGCTGATCTGAATATCTGATTCGCATTGTCATTTACCATAAGCAGCTCCTAGTTTATCACGTACAGTTTATTTTAGCCTGAAATGTTGGGGGTGTGGTGAATTTTCAAGGCATTCACAGTTTTGTTTAACTTGTGGGGTTACGTTTGCTCCTATTAATTAGACTTGCTAAGATATTCAACAATGACGTATCGATCGATAAACCTTTAGTTTCTGAGCAACGCAATTACGCAAAGCAGAAACATTGTGAACTATTGTAGCAAAAAATAATTCAAACTTGTCTGGTAAAACATAATTAAATTGCGTATATTGCAAAACGCAAAAAACGAAATGGTCGAGAGTTGACTATAGTATAGTACTGGTCATGAACACGTACGAAAGTTTTGCAATTACTAGACGTTCACGTAACATGACTGCATGTGTCTTTCTAACAAAATTATGGCCCTTAGCCATATGCATGCGAAAAACAAATAATGGAGGAGATTGGTTCAACAATATTATTAGTATACGTTTGTCTTGTTTGAATTGGAGAGAGATATTATCGATCTCATTTTCTGATTCATGAAAAGCGAAGGAAAAATAAGAAAAGAGAGAGAGAGAGAGAGAGAGATCAGAGCAATAATTGTAGAATGATTGTTATTCACTTCATCATATGCGCACTACCCAAGAACTTGATAAATCTAATATTTCAAGATTTGGTTTTATCAGAATCCTAATTAATTTAAGTGTAAATTTGGGTCTAGTGAAAACGACGTGCATCTAGTTGACATAAATACTTTTAGTGGAAAGATATTTTCCCAACATTTTAACCCAACAAAACAAACGAAAAATAAAAAACATTTTAAATCACTTTATAACACATACACATCAGAAGGGAGCTTTCACGTTGATACACGCTTTTAAGCGTCGTCTCGTATGCAGGATAAATGATAGTAATAATTATTTTATGTTTGATTGAAAATTTTGAATCCAAAATTAGCAATTTCAGGATGAATTAATCTCGCAATTGATAATTATTCTACCGCACATTAAGGATGAGATAATAATTATGGGATTGATTAATTCCGGGTAAAATAGTAAAATGATAAAGATGCTCTTCTCCGACACTCTTTCTCCAAAGTATTAAATAATCCAAGGTTAAGATTTGAAAATAAAAATTTATCCAAACTTATCTAGTATACACGAATTCTTCTAATCTCTTTCATGTTTTGAAACAAAAATATGCCTTGGAGGAATTCAGTAATAATTATACTACAATCTCTGAGTGGAAATGGAATTATTCGACAGAAATTTGAGCTAAATAGATTACTGAGAAGTGAGAATGAGACATCATATGATCAAACTTAAAAATATAATATTTATTAACAAGATGTAACCTTTGGGAGATGGGTGCATTATATCCTAGTAGGATCCGAGCTGTTGATGACGTGTTTATGTCATAAACTTATCAAGCTGATGTGTCTCCAGCATTTGCTTATCTTTCGCAATTTCTTCGTTTATATATTTTTTGGACACGTCATATGAAAGTCTTTACGATTTACGTTTCAGCTACTTTATATGATTTGAATGGAATTAAAAGTAAAAACAGAATCATAAAATCCAATTTAGTGCATGATAATTAAAAATCGTACACTTTGTAATTTGTTGCATTCCCGGTGATATTTTGTCCTACTTTTCACGTTTTGTTTAATTACCAAAACTAAAAGACAGCAGATATTTTCATCTGATTCGTGATTGCTAATTTAATTTGTTGTCTTCCTCCTGATATTTTCAGTTGCCCTTTCTGAGCAGTAATTGATGCAACCAAAAAACAAAAAGGTCCTCAAATTAATTTGAAATAATGCCAAACACATACATTGTGTTCAATCTAAAACATAATGTTTGATCATAAATTAACTAAATGAAGAATTTAACTTCTATCCATCCATAGTTTATGATTTTTTTTAAGCCAACATTTACTCTCTTTAAATGATTAAGCTGTTAAACCATCAATTTATGTCTTTAAATTAAGTTGTAAATCTAATCTGTTTTCGTGAGAAGTTATTTCCACTTTGTAATTGGATGCACGGAGTTCCCTTGCCTTTTTTGAAATAAAAGAGGGGTTTGATCTTTGGAAAAATTGGTTTTAATTTTGGTTTTTGTATCGTCTCTAACAAATAAATGTGATTATTTTGCTTTTCTTTTTTTTCCTAACATTTTCTTAATATATTACATCGGAGATGTTTACCCTTAAATCGGATAACAATTAAATTCGTACGCGGTTTTAAGGATAAGTAAATTGATTTCAACACAAATAATCAAGAATATTAGATAAATGAATTAAAGACAAAATGAACTATCAAACCAGTTATGATGTTATGGCCTAGCCCGATCCTAGGTTGATCAGTAATTTTGCCTTGATTGGACCCTTGGCTCGAGCCCGGTTATGAACAAAGAACAGAACAATTAAATAAGAACTTTTGTAGTAGCTAGAAAGCAGAGAATGAATTTGTATTGCTTTGATTCGTGTGTTACAATGTGTATTACAAAAGAAAAACTTCCTCTTTATATAGTAGGAGAGTTTCATCCCTAGTACAAGTCTAAAAAAAGTAAAAATCATCCTTTCTTGTTAATTACTGATCCGTAACCGACATCGAGCGAGATCTGCACCGTGATATTCGGTTAGGTACGGATATCACGACCCTCTATCCGTCGTGCGTAACCATTTGCCATATTTTCCGAGGTCTTAGAGCTCGTTTTGGGTCCGAAAGCGTTGCTTTATCACGCCCGATGATGAACACATCGTTCATCTTTCATGGATCTCGATACGAAGGGCTCCCAACCTTGATTTCAACCTCGTGCGTCTGTGCCCTTCTTCCGTCTTCTTCACCGGAAAATCGGGGAATAAATTATCCTCGATTTTACCCGTATACAGATAGTCCCCCTGTTTTCTAGAGAGCAGGTTTGCCGAAACAATGTGAAACGATAGATGAACCTCGGTTCCTTTCTTCGTATGTTACAACTAAGATGACGGGTAAATCGAAACGTCCCATCAGTCGTGTCGTTCTGACTTTGGACACATGTCAGTCACTGGCTGGCTGTCTTCGAATGCGAAACGTCGTGCATTGATTATTTTTCCCCTATGAAAGCTTCAACTTTTTTCACTTATTTTACTCTTCGAATTTAGATTTTATCCCCGAACTTTCAAACGGTTTTCAACTTCTCCAAGTCTTGAAACCTTGTTCTTTGAGCCTTCATATCTTTATCTTCATACATCTTCTTCGAACCTTCAACCCAGACCTTCATACCTTCTTACTATCTTCAAATCTTCATATTTTTCACAAAGTGCAATGGCAAAAATCTCCAACTCAATGCCTCAACAGGCTGCTCCTTCATCTTCCCACCCGATCACAAATGTCGAGGTGGCCATTTCCAAAGTGGCTCAGGAGCCTCCCATGAAGAGCTTCATACCCGGGGGCTGCTCTATCGGGGATAATTTCAAGGTCGAGAAGGCCTCTAGCCAACAAGATCGAGGCACGGGAGTATGGAGATACATATGCTCCGTCACTGAAGAGACCCTACCCATAGGCCGGGCGGACTGTAAATGGGAGCGTAAGGATGTGGTTGTTCCCGGGCCCAATGACGACATCACTACTCACGTGAAGGTGTATCTGAGTGTTTACACTTACCCCTTCATTCTTGCCCCGGCGGACCCTATAGTCCTTGCTTTCTACAAAAGGTACAAGGTGTGCCTTGGCAAAATCCACCCGTCCTTCTAGAGGGTCGTGATCCTCTTACGCTATTTCGTGAACAACACCGAAGCCCCTCGGTTCACCCACAACCACCTACTTCGCCTATATAATCCCCGAAACTTCCTAGGGGGACTGATCAAGCTCATTCACCGAGCAAGCAAGGCTCCTTTCTCGAGCATCGATGAGGACCGAGACCGAGGTTGGTAGGGGAGGTTCGTTCGGGTGAAAACCAAATACCTGATCCCTCTTGAGTTTCTGCCGTTCCCCGAGGAGTGGAACGTATCTCATAAGTATTGTCTTTCTTGAGTATTCCATTCTTTGTTTTATTCTTCCTCTCATTGCCTGTGCTTGTGATCGTGCAGATGTTCCCCAAGTTCCTGATGCAATCCCCCGTTTCAAGGAGTAGATCGAGGGGATCTGCAAGTAGATGCCGTACTCCAAGCGCGCATGGCGCAAGCTTTCGAAGGGCAAATGGGAGGCCCGTTCTCATAGTGAGGTTCTTCTTTGAATAATCATCACCATGCTATTAACTTACATATTTCTAACCTTTTTGTTTTTACAGGTTTGCCTAAGACCACAGAACTTAGGTTGTTGGATGAGGACGAAGATCTGCCTCGCTTGTCGAGGCCTCCGTTTCAGGGTAGCCCAAGGCTGCCGCGAAGGAGGAGAAGAAGAAGAAGAAGAAGAGAAAGTCCTCGTGTTCCCCAGACACCGAGGAGAAGAAGAAGAAAAGGGTGGCCATCCGGGTTCGGAGGCCCAAGAAGAGCACTGAGTCCAGGGTACCAGACCTTGATGCTCTCTACCGGCTCAGGGATGAGCCCGAAGATGACAACCTTTTCGTCGCTCATGGGTCGACCCTTAATGAGGGGGAGCAGGCGATAATCGAGAAAAAGGATCATGAGGTTGATCCCCCTCTAACTCGGGAACCAGAGGGAGATATGGAGGTTGTGGCCTCCCAGGAAGTCGTCCCTACTCTGAAGGAGTCAACCAGTGTTATTGACCTCACGGAGACGCCCTTCTATACCGAGTCTATCCTCGAAGAGGCTCAAGCAGGCAAAGAAAAGTCAAGCGAGGGAGTGTAGGGCCCAGACAATGCCCTCAACACGTTTTTTGACGGCATGGATATGGCTGCACGAGAGGATCTTTTCGGGTTCGGTCACCTGGAGGTCCCGAAGAAGGATGTGCCCTCAGGAGCTTACGGGCCGAATTCGAGCACAAAACTATTGAAGCAATTTCCTGCTCCGAGCGTGGACCCCGAGCGCAAGAGAGTGGTCATTTTTTTAATCCCGAAGGATGCCAGGGTCCTGTCTGCTCCGGTGAGCATAGCCAGCTACCTCCGCTGCCTAGTGACCGAGGAGGACCATGCAAAGATGAACGAGGTGGGCACGTCGAGCCTCTTCAACGATGCGCTGAACCGGGTAAGGCGTCAACCCCTTTGTAAATCTCACTTAGGTTTTTGATGTCTTCTTCTAACTTCATTATTTTTCAGGCTTTAGTGCTTCACAATGAAAGCTTCCTCCGGTACCACTTGGAGGTTAGCCAGCTCGAGTTCGAGATCAAAGAGCAGGTCCGAAAGAGGGACATGTATAGAGCTGTTAGTGAGCAGCAGGACGAGACCCTTAAAGACCTCCCGATTCTCCAGGCTGAGTTGGAAAAAGCTCAAAAGGAGACCTCGACCCTGAAGCGGGAACATGCCGATCTGTTTGAGAAGGTAAAGATCTTTGAGTCTAAAAACGAGCAGCTAGTCATTGTGATACTTCGCAGGTCCAACAGAAGATAGACCTAATCGACCAACTCCGGGCTAAGATGGACGAGGTCAAGGCCAAGCCCGAAGTGTGGAAGTGCAGGATAGACCTGCTGGCTTCGGAGAAGGAAGTTGTGAAGGCGGGGCTGGCATCAGTAGAGAACCAACTCCGGGTGGTGAATGACAAAGCCGATAAGTGGTCTCAGCTGAATGATGATCTTGGGGCACAACTGAGCTCGGGCGTCACGGAACGGGATGCCCTTGGGCAAGAATATGTTGTACTGAGGTCCGGACTGGATGTGACCTCTGCTGATGCCGAGGAAATGGTAGCCCAGTACAAGTCTGATATGGAGGCAGCCGAGACCTGCTTAAAGACGAAGACTGAGTACATAAAGCAGCTATCCTGAAGAGAGACCCTTGAAGAGATCCATGCCCGGGGCTTTGACCTATCAACCGATATTGAAGAAGCTAGGAGACTCGAGGCCGAGGCAAATGAGCTTTACGAGCCCGAGGGTCCCGAAAGCTCCGAGGGCTACGACAGTTCTGGTGACGAGTCGGGCCCCGGTAAAGACCCGACGTAGATGTGTTAGTATTTTTTTAGTTTTTCCTTATGTATATTTTTTTAATTTATTTTGAGGTCGTTCTATCGGGCCTTTGAAAATTTATTTTGGAGTATATAAAATTTTTCCCTTTCTGGAAATACCATGTCTTTACTTTTTTAGCATCTTCTTACAATTTTTATTTGCTTATTATTTTTTATGTCGTATCATAAAATCAGACTTTGATGCCACTTTGGTTTACTTGTGGCTTCGAACCCGCAGTGAGACCGAAGGTTTTTAAGATGCTTAAGTGTTTTTAGACGATGTTTTTGCCGAGGGTAACCATTTAGTAGGTTCGATAGCCCGGGTCATCCGAAGTTTAATCGGGCAGCAATCCCCGAGTAGGGGTAGCCCGTGGGCTCAATAGTCCCCGAGGTAGGGGTAGCCCGTGGGCTCAACAGTCCCCGAGGTAGGGGTAGCCCGTAGGCTTGACAGTCTCCAAGTAGGGGTATCCCCTTTAGGATCCAGGATCGAAAAAATACATAGTAACAAAATGTAAGGAAAGTAGAAATTTCTTTCATTGCTTAGTATGCAAGGTACACGATTGAAGGCGCATAAAAACTTGTGCCATGGCTAGAGTGGACCATGGGGGCACAGTTCATACGACCGTTTGGCCCTTACAAAGAATCTTAACCACCAAGCCTTAGTTTTAAGCACATAAAATTTTCTTTTTCCCTTGCTACAGATATTAATTCGAGGGTGACGACCCCCAGTATTCGAGGTCAAACTCGTGAGGCTCGAATACAGTTGACCTAAAATCGGTCTTCAAATCTAAGGTAGCACATTTTACTATTGCCACATTAAAAACCTTGCCGGAAAACCCACTTCGGGACAAAACCGGTTCAAGGTAAAAAGAGTGCAACACACACTTTCAGATCTAATAGCCACATCCGTCCTTGGCTGATTACCTGCAATGTCAGTTTGATTTTTAACATAATTAAAAAGTAACTAAGTTTGTACCTTAGTAGTAGTACCGCTTGAAGTGTGTCATGTTCCAGTTGTTTGGTAGTTTCATGTCGTTTCCTGCTTCGATTTTATATGAGCCTTTGCCGGTTATTCTGATGAATCGATATGGTCCTTCCCAATTCGGGCCAGTTTCCCTTTGTTCGGGTTCCTGGTGTGTTAGTGTTACTTTTCTCAACACCAAGTCCCCGACTTCAAAGTGTCTGAGGCTGGATCTTCGGTAGTAATACTTTTCTATTCGCTGCTTCTAGGCGGCCAACCGGACCAGGGCTGCTCCCGCCTTTTCATCCAATAGTTCCAGGCTCGTGATCACGGCCTCACCATTTTGCTCTTTGGTCGCATATTGGAACTTGAGGCTTGGTTCTCCACCTCGACTGGTATTAAGGCTTCAGCTCCGTAGACCAAAGATAAAGAGGTGGCCTCGGTGCTCGATTCGAACTCGTACGATATGCCTACAAGACTTCGGGCAGGGTCTCCTTCCATTTCCCTTTCGAACCGGTCAACCTCTTTTTCAGGTCTTGAAGTATAGTCTTGTTTGTTGATTCCGCCTGCCCGTTGCCACTAGGATAATAAGGCGTCAATAGTATCTTTTTGATCTTGTGGTCTTCGAAAAACTTACTCACCTTACTGCGGACGAACTATTTTTCGTCGTCGCAAACAATCTCGGTCGATATCCCAAATCGACATATGACGAGCGCAAAACACACACCTAAAAATGCCCGCTAGTCGAATATAGTAAATTATAATATCGTATCCACAGGGATTGGAGTTAAACAGTATTGTTGTAGTTTATAGCTCGATTGCTATCCAAGATGATCAGCAGTTGAGAATTATATGATTTAAACTAAGATTAACTAAGAATCTAAAGCTACTTGACTAATGACAATCGAAGCAATGAATAAGCAAAGGAAGTTATCAATTCGGAGAAGATAGGGTTGATAGGATAGGTGCAAGACAAATGTTTGGGATTTAACTCTAGATGATTCACTTCTAATGTTCAAGTGATTCTCTCGATTTCACTTGGTTATTAGTTCAATAGTTTAGCAGAAACTCCTCTCTCGATTAAGTCTCGGCCTCACAAGATGAACCAATTTTAAGCATGTGAAGATATGCAAGAATGTCGTAGTGGATTGGTCTTTAGGAGAACCTCTCTCGATTATCCTCCTAACAAGGTTTGATCAGCAACTCAACTAGCCTCTTTCGATTAGTAAGAAGAATTAATGACTTCAACCAACAAAATATAATGCAAAGATATCACAAGTTATGCCTCTCTCGATTAAATTAACAAGTGAATATATATGCAATGATTAAAACATCCAAAATGATTCAATACATAAAAACTAGAGTTAATTATCCACAAACAAGTATCAAGACACCAAGTCCATCAAATCCTAAAGAGAAATACTCCATAGATATGGAGTAATTCATCATAACAATGTTTAAGTCAAAGGAAAACATAAACGATCCAAACTCTTGTCTTGAGTAAGGATTGAATGATGACATCCTTGTGCTTTTGCGTCTCCACCTCCTCCTTAGCTTCCTTAGGTTTAAGATGTGTCAAAAGTCCTCAAAATAATGTTTTTACATGTATTTTTACTAAGTAGGGTCAGGCCCAGATGAAAACACCTTTTCCTACGCGAAATAGGATTCTGGCTCTGTAAAAATTACACAGGAGCACTGCATGGGGCGACGCGCCATGCGGGGCATTAGTGGGGAAGTTCAGAGAGCTAGGAAAATCAACAGGCAGCATTTTTGTACAGCCGCAGTACGCCACGCGCCGTCCATGTGCCATGGCTATGGACTTTTCTCAGAGGCAACTTTTTTCTTCGATTTTTGAAGTTTAGACATGGTTCTCGACCCCCGAGCGCGATCCCGGCTTAATCCCTTGGGCTTTTACTCAGACTTCAAAGCTCCAAATCACTCAAATTCATTCCGTAACATCCACATCACCCGGAATCACTCCTATAAGGTATAAAACACACAATTAGTGCAAAACAATAGCGATTAAAGCTCCAACTCAATTCACGTGCAGTAAATTAGAGTGCAATAAGCGACTAAAATACGAGATTGTAGCCTACCATCAACATATTATGTGGTCCCAGATGAAGTCAATGAATTCTTTCTCTCGGACCTTTTTGAACGCTTGGGTCTCAACCCATTTGGAAAAATAATCGGTCATGAATAGTATGAATTGAGCTTTACAGGACTGAGTGGAGCATTTCTCCCGGTTGATGGATCATCGGGGCGTGTCTTTGACAGTCGTCACATTTCTGTACGAAGTCCTTCGCATCATTCTTCTAGTAGTCGGCCCTGATTAGTTTTCAAACCAAAGATTCTGCCCCCGAATAGTTCCTTCATGTGCCTTCGTGAACTTTTAATAGCGTATTCGGTTTCCCCCGGTCCCAAGCATCTGGCTAGCGAGCCATCGAAGGTCCTCCTGAACAATGCCCCTTCGACCAAGCTAAATCTGGCAGCCTTGGCGCGCAGGGCGCTCGATTCTTTAGGATCCAAAGGCAATTTTTCTGTCTTCAAGCATTTTATGTATTTGTTTCTCCAATCCCAAGTTAAACTCGTTGAGTTTACTTCAGCATGGCCTTCTTCTATCACGGATTTCATTAGCTGCACTAGTGCTTCCGAACTGAATTCATCGGAATCGATGGATGACCCCAAGTTAGCCAATGAATCGGCCTCGCTGTTCTGATCTCGGGGTACATGCTTCAGGGTCTATTCCCTGAAGTGGTGTAGGGTTGGTTTCCTGTAATTTGTCTAAGTATCTTCGCATCCATTCTTCTTTCACTTTGAACGTTCCGTTAACTTGATTTACCACAAGGAAGGAGTCACACTTAGCTTCGATCATGGTCTCTTACTCGACGTCGTTGTTAGTTAATTTCACAGTTCTACTAGATTGCCTAATTACGTTTCAGTATGATATCAATCCCGGACCGCTTCGCGTTCGATGCACCGTCCATGAAAATGGTCCAGATTCTAAAGTGGTCCCCGAGATTAATAGTAATTCCCTTTCGACTTCAGGTATTAAGGCCGGCGTGAAGTCGACTACGAATTCTGCCAAAATCTGAGATTTTATGGCGGTTCGGGGTCGATATTCGATATCGTGCCCGCTAATTTCCACGGCCCATTTGACCAACCGGCATGAGAGCTCGGGCTTGTGCATGATTTACCTTAGCGGGTAAGAGGTCATAACACATATGGGGTGGCATTGAAAGTACGACTTTAGTTTTTTGGAGGCGCTTAACAAAGCGAGCGCCAATTTTTCCAAGTGAGGATACCTTGATTCGGCCTCTCCAAATAGGAAATTGCGTACCTTCTTCCTCCTGAACTAAGACTCCACTTACCGCTACCTCGAAAACCGCCAAGTAGAGGTACATCTGTTCGTCCGCCTTCGGAGTGTGCGGCAGGGGAGGGGGACTCGATGGGTACTGTTTGAGTTCAACCAAAGCTAGCTAGCATTCCGGGGTCCAGGAAAAGTTGTTCTTTTTTTCAATAGTGAGAAAAATCGATGGCTCTTGTCCGAGGACCTCGAGATGAACCAGCCCAGGGCGGCTATACGCCTGGTCAGCCTTTGGAAAGCCTTGACGCTGTCCACTATGGTGATGTCCTCTATGGCCTTGATTTTATCGGGGTTGATCTCGATCCCCCAATTGGATACTATGAACCCGTGGAATTTTCCCGATCCAACCCCAATATGCACTTCTCCGGGTTTAGCTTCATATTGTATTTCCTTAGTATGTTGAAGGTCTCCTGCAAATGTTTCAAATGGTCCTCTTCTCACAAGGGCTTGACCAATATATCGTCAATATAAACTTCCATTGATTTTCCTATCTGTTCTTCGAAGATCCGATTTACTAGGCATTGATAGGTGGCACCGACGTTCTTTAATCCAAACGGTATTACATTATAATAGTAGGTACCAAATTTAATGATGAAAGAAGTCTTTTCTTGATCGTCCGAGTCCATCCGAATTTGGTTGTACCCGAAATAGGCATCGAGGAAGGTGAGTATCTCATGCCCGACTGTCACGTCGATCATCCGATCGATGTTAGGCAAAGGGAAAGAATCCTTAGGACATGCTTTGTTTAGATCTTTGTAATCAACACACATTCTTAGCTTATTCACTTTTTCAGGCACTACCACTACGTTAGCTTACCAGTCCGGGTATTTAACTTCCCGGATGGATCCTATTTAAGGAGTTTGGATATCTCGTCCTTGATGAACGCATGCTTGATCTCGGACTGCGACCTCCTCTTCTACTTAACCGGATGGAAATTCGGGTCCAAATTGAGCTTATGAGTGGTTACCTCCGGTGGGATCCCTGACATGTCAAGATGGGACCAAGCAAAATCCCTGAATTGTTTGAGTCCCTGTTCCTAAAGTGTTTTTTGGCTCGATCACTCAGAAATTCTCGGAGGTGTCCATTATTGAACAACCATGAAACTTTTTCTCTCAATTGTCGGCAATCTTCGGTCCTGTGACCATGAGTGCCATGATACTTACACATCAAGTTAGGATTTCTTTCGGTAGGGTTGGACTATAATGGTCGAGGCCACTCGATCTCTCTGATGCGCCTGATGGCTGACACGATGCTGGTAGCATCAACGTTTAAGTTATACTCTTATAATCTCGGTGATTCCCTACCCTCGAGCGCCTTATCGAAACTATTTTTGCTCATCAGACCTCTGCTACTGGGTCCTAGGTCGCTTCTCTTCTCGTTCCTCGTGGGATGACGCCCGGACCCATTTCCCCTTCGGTCTGCACCGTATGGTTAGTGTTGATCCCGAACTGGTCTTGGCTCATGAACAACGGTTATCTTAGGCATGTCATCGGTTCTGATGTGGTAAACAGACCCTGAAGGAGCTTCGAGTTGGTCGTCCTCGACTGATCTTTGACTGGTACTTGTTGTGCACGTCGGCCCATGTCACCGCCGGGTACTCTACCAAATTTTGTTTTAGCTGTTGAGAGGCCAAAGAACTTTGAGGTTTAAGCCCCTAAGTGAATGCCTGGACGGCCTAATCATCTACCGTTTTATATGGAACCTTGACACGAACTCCCTGAGCATCTCGTTGTCTCTTTGTTTAATCTTGAAAAGGTCTGATTTTCTGGTCTTGACCTTGATGGCCCCGACATGGGATTTTATGAACGTATCTGCAAGCATAGAAAAAGAGTCAATGGAATTTGGGATTAAGTTGTGATACCATATCATTTCTCTTTTGGAAAAAGTCTACCCAAACTTCTTCAGTAACACCGACTCGATTTCATCATTTTTCAAGTCGTTCCCCTTGATTGCGCACGTATAGGAGGTCACATGCTCGTTTGGATCCGTGGTTCCGTTATACTTGGGAATATCAAGCATACGAAACATCTTCGGGATTGGCTTCGGTTCCGCGTTCGAAGGAAAATGCTTTTGGATAAATTTCTTAGAATCCGGTCTCTTCAATATCGGGGGTGCTCCCCCAGAATTTGATAGACCTTGGAATTATATGTTTCCACCTTTTTGTCATTAGCCTCTATTTTCTTCTCACTTGACTTCACCCACTTCGTTAATGCTTCAAGCATTTTTATTATCTCGGGGTTGACCCCGGGCTCGACTTCACCCGGTCTTTCAATGATTTGTTTGTATCTTCGAGTGCTTTCCCAGGATTGTTCGGGCTCGACCCTGCTGGGGGCATGACCTTGATTCTGTAGCAGCGCTATTGCCGCCTGTTGAGCCTACAACATTTCGAAGATTATCAGCAGGCTTACCCCTTGACCTTCGCCTTCGGGCGCTTCTCGAGCTGTTGGTTGGGGTCCACCGCGAACACTATTTTTGGGATCAGTTGGCAAATTAACGCCAATGGCCACCTACGAGTTAGCATCGACTAGATCGGTGACTGGGACACCGTTTGGATCAGCAGGGGACACCTCATTGCTAGGCACGAAGTTATTATTTTTGCCATGATGGCCAGACTCAACGTAAACGTTCAAGTGAGCTGACTAAGAGTTCGATATTTTTGGGCTTACCTGAAATTAAGACTTTAAAGAACAAGTGTAAAAAAGGGTGTGTTATGGAGATTCGTATCAAATTACCACTATTTTCCTTGGCCCCATTGTGGGCGCCGAACTGTCTACCCTTAAATCGGATAACAATTAAATTGGTATGCAATTTTAAGGATACGTGGATTGATTCAACACAAATAATCAAGAATATTAGATAAATGAATTAAAGACAAAATGAACTATCAAACCGGTTATAATGTCATGGCCTAACCCAATCCTAGGTTAAACAATAATTTCGCCCTCGATTGGACCCTTGGCTCAATCCCGGTTATGAACAAAGAATAGAATAATTAAATAAGAACTTTTGCAGTAGCTAGAAAGTAGAGAATGAATTTGTATTGCTTTGATTTGCGTGTTACAATGTGTGTTACAGAAGAAAAACTTTCCCTTTATATAGTATGAGAGCTTCATCCCTAGTACAAGTCTAAAAAAGGTAAAAAAATCTTCTTTTCTTATTAATTACTGATCCGTAACCGACATCAAGTGACATCTACGCCGTGATATCCGATTAGGTACGAATATCACAGCCCTCTATTCGTCGTGCGTAACCGTTTGCCATATTTTTCGAGGTATTAGAGCTCGTTTTAGGTTCGGGGAGCGTTGCTTTATCACGCCCGATGATGAACACACCGTTCACCTTTCATGGATCTTGATACGAAGGGCTCCCAGCATCGATTTCAACCTCGTGCATCCGTGCCCTTCTTCCGTCTTCTTCACTGAAAAATCGGGGTATGCATTATTTTTTATTTTACCAGTATACATGAGAATTGTTTCTACAATTGTTGTGTGAGAGACTTTCACCGATATTATTAGACTGAAATCTTGGTGTAAATTGTTATTTTTATAAGAGGAAAATTGTATGGTTCTACTGTCAGAAAATTCAATGGTTAATCTCCGGAGAAAAAGAGGCATTTACCTATTATAGAGATGGTGCGATTTGACATTTTAAGCCAAAATACCATTAAAATGCAAAAATGTTTTTTTGAGACATTCAAATCGACAAACTTTATATATTAAACCTGAGTAAATATTCTAGATGCTACCTAATTTAGTTCTAAATAAGAAAAGATTGTTTAAATATAAAAATTCGACCATGCAACAGAAAAGAAATTAAAAGATTTTTATGAGATCAAAGAGCGACATGGCGAAAACTTAAAATTTCAGAAAGTAGATCCATTTGCTTTTGGTTGAAAAACACACTTGTAGGTGTAATTTTCTAATTTGTTGTAGGAAAATTCACAATACAATTATCTTAAACACACTCATTTTGTCAAATCGTAACAATATTTGGAAATTTAACTAAAAAGACATAAACTTATGAAAATATCAGTTCAGCCGCTCAGACAAGTCATTCTCATCCATTTTTACTACACTGATTGAATATGAATTTCAAGCTACAGATTCAGCACAGAGGCGGTTTAATGGTATTGGAGGCCTAAATTCAGGTCGTAATAAGAGGTATTAAACTTGTTTAATAATTTCAGTTTTTTGTAAGTTTATTCTTTTTATTTTATGAGATGCAATTTAGTGTTGACGATATAACCAACCCCTTTAATATTTGTTGAAACATTACTGGCCTTCGATAAGATTTTGTTAAATTTAATTTTGAATTTTTTCATTTCACATGACCGTCAACATAACTCACTATATATCATTGCCACCCAAAGTAACAATCTTGTGGGAATTTGCATTTACAAAGATGATAAACAAGTCAACTATAGCTTTTTACGATCTAATTAGCTTGTAGGCATGCCTACATAGACCTTGAAAGAAAACTGTAGACAATAAATTCGCGTCAAGAAAATAATCGAGATCGAAAAATATTGCAACAATCGTAGTATTTTATTTCAAATAATTTGAGTGTTACAATCTCTATGATTCCTCTGATTCTTCTTTCAATAGTAAATAAATTCAAGGGCCTTTGAGCTTGATCTTGAATCTATATTTGTTGCCACGAACGATGATCTTGAATTCAGCTTTAATTTGAACTCGTACTTCTTGAACCTTAATTTGTTCTTCGTTCTTGAGCTTGAGTTTGATTTCTTGAACTTGAAACTTGTAGAGAAATTTGCGGCGTTTGATCCACGAACTCTCTCTTGCTTCTTGTTATAACTTCTGGTGTCTTTTTGAGTTATGAAGACCCCTATTTATAGTCGCGGAAGGGAAGAGTTGTGATAAGAACAAACTCTTTCCGACCAATCAGATTGAAGCGTGACAAGGTTGCATTATATTGGCCAGAACATGTCACTTGCACATGTAGCGCGGTTTCATTGGCCTTTTAATTTGACTTGGCGTGCCACGTCATTTGACACGTGGCACCAAACTGGACCTCTAGGAAGATAACATAAAGTGGGCTCATCATTTGTAGTCCAACTAAACAGGTTAGCCCAGTCAACATTTATTGGACTTAAGTAATTAATCCGATTATATTAGCCCATAATATTTATTCGAACTAATATATTTAATATATAGTCCAAATTATTTTATTGAATTTAAATCCAATAAAATTTAAATGCTAACAAAAATGTTTTACAAAGTTAGAGTTGTAATAAAATCCGTTCAAGTTGGAGTAAGAAGAACTAGAAAGTAACTGCAGATTTAATTGCCTTTCATTTTCATTTGAATTTTCTCAACCAACTTCGAAAAAGAACAACATAAAATATATAACTATGTGATCAATGATTGGTCAAGATAGAAATAGATGGTTGAAAAGATTTCTTATCACTATTTAATAATAAGTACAATAAATATTTAAATTACATATAAAAAGAATAACTTTTGTGACCTCTAATTTTGTGAGGTATGAAGCGACCACTTTAGTGGCCCGGAGTTAAGCCACCTCTGATTCAGCATCAAGTTGTTTTCTTACTCAAATGTAAGAAAGCTAACAGTATCTAACCAGAAGAGAATTGATCCTCTTCCAGTCCATTAATGCAAAGTGCAGACAGCATAATAGCACTAGAAGTACCTTAGATGGTTGAGGATTTTCCAAATTTTTTAAAGTGAGAATGTTCTAATTTTTAAATATAAAGCACTTTAAAATTCAAGCTTTTATATTCAGAATTAATGGACACCTATACTTTTGCTTTCCTAAAAGATACATTTTTTTTTTCTTCTTAAATTGCTAACAAGGTTATAAAGTATATCACATCTTGGAAAAAAAATAATGGCCTTTGTTTCCCTTAAACCTTTTGTAATTTATCATTTTTCCTTATTAAAAGTTTTACTATCCTAAGGTACCTTTATTAAACTTTATCCCTTCACTTATTAGACTACATATGAAATTTAAGAAAATAAATAAATATTGTTCTAAAATTATGGCTATAAATTCATATGAATAAAAATAAAATAAAATAAAATTTTAACTTAAATTATTTTTTAATATAAAAAAATATACTCCTATTATTTTCTTGGAATACTAAAAAGAAATAATTTCACATGAAATTCAAACATGCTTTATGACATAATCGGATTATCTCCTAAAATAAATGAATTAAATTATCTGGAAGATATTTCCAGTTCATTGTGTTGCTTCCCGCCATAAAAAAAAGTAAAAAAAAAGATAGAGTAGAAAATAGAAAGAAAAAAAAAAAAGGCCAACTCTTTTTGGCAAGATCAAGAAAACAAATGAAAAGACGCAAATATAATTAAAGAGCCAGATTGGATTAGTAACTATGCAGCTGGTCCCACCTACCATTTGGCAATAGCTCATAATTCTGTAATGAACCAACATTGGTTTGGTTTTCCCGTAGCCTAAAAAATCTGTATAAAAAGCACAAACCCCGGCCAATTCTCAACCTCTCAACCTTCTCTTTCTCCACAAGCACTCTCAACTCTAAAAAATCTTACATATTTATCAATCTCTACAGGTTTTAATCCTGTCATTCATGTGGGGTTTTTGAGATTTTCTTTTTTTCGGTCTTATATAGTTAAGATCATACTTTTTGTAGATTTTTTTTTTGGGTTATAGGAAGATAAAGAAAGATGACAGTGGGAGCAGGAATTTGTGTAGCTGAAAGGAAGCTGAATGTGTTGGGACAGAGCATTCTCACAGATGTTAATGAAAACATAATTGTAACACAGCCAACAGGTGAAGCTTTCATTAATGGGGCATTCCTTGGTGTTCATTCCGACAAAATTGGTAGTCGCAGAGTTTTTCCTGTTGGCAAACTCCAGTATGTTCTTCTTCTTAGCTTTTTCATCTGCCTGTTTTAAGTTTTCTCCTCTTTTTTCGTTGTTTGGGCCGCAGATTGAAAATTTTGAATTTTCATTAATAATCAACGTGGTCCTTTTGATAATGATGGCTTTTATGTTTTAACTTGATTCCCCTGTTTTAAATCTAAGTGTTGAGATTGTTTGGGAGGTTTAAAACAAAGACTGCACTTATTTTTCGTTGTAAAGATTGCAACTTTTTTCAAAGATTGCATTTTTTTGGCAATGACTGTTGCTATGATAATAAGTGGCTAGTATCATCTCCCCCCCCACCCCCCCCACACGCACACACACAAAACCCCACCCCAACAAAACAAAAAAAGAAAAAGTGGTGGCTAGTATCATATATTGTGATGGCAGGCTCGTTACACTGATGAACTTATAGCATAAAACCTATACATACATTCACATCGTTATAAGTGGATATACATCTGAAGCTTAGAGACATTTTATGTCTCATTTTAGCCTTGTGGTGTGAATGAACCATTCCATCCCTTCGGCTGTTCTTTTGGTTATGTTCTTCTTGATTCCACTCTCCACCAAATAGCTTTGAATGTCAAAAGACAAGGAGTTGACATGTTCCAAACATCCAAAGAAGAAAATCTCTAGCCACATGAAGCATGTTCAGTCATGTATCTCAGTGACTCTCAACTCCTGACACAGGTGCAAGCCTTGTAGGAGTATGCTTTATGCAAAGGTACATCATACTTACATTATGCTAACGAAGCAAAATGTCTTAACCTGACTTCCCCTGCCCGTTCTTAAATTCCAATTATCAGTTTTGACTCCTGAAGTTTAACGAAACATAGAGTAACATCATCGAGCAAGGGTCCTTTAATCTCATTTGAGGAACAGATGTTGGGCTTAATAAAATAAAGTTCACATGCATCTGATTAGCAACAGTCATTGCAACTTTGTTTTCAGTGCTTGCATTTTGATTTTTGGTGTTTTGAGTTATTTTTTGGGTTTAACTAGGAAATTGTTTATATGTTGAATGCTTGCTTACGGTTTGCAGAGGATTGAGATTTATGTGTGTCTTCCGATTCAAGTTATGGTGGATGACACAGAGGATGGGTACATCCGGACAAGACATACCATTTGAGACTCAATTTTTGATTGTGGAAGGAAATGATGGTTCAAATTTTTATCAAGATAACCACGAAAATTCAGCATTGTATGTTGTATTCTTGCCTATTCTGGAGGGAGATTTTAGGGCTGTTCTTCAAGGGAACTCAAACGACGAGTTAGAAATATGCCTGGAAAGTGGTATGAGTATTTTGATCTTTTCTTTTTTGGGATGATCTCTATTAATGCGTTTTGTGGAATGGTCTTTAGCAATTCTCAATGATGCTAATGGTAATGGTCGATTGCAGGAGATCCTGCTGTGCAAGATTTTGAAGGAAGCCATTTGGTTTTCGTAGCAGCTGGGCCAGACCCTTTTGATGTCATCACTAATGCAGTCAAGTATGTTTTCGTCCTTTCTTCGATTGTTACTATTCTTGAAGTTTCCTTATTCAAATATCCAATCCATTGTGCTCATGTAGATTTGCATATATTTGCAGTAGTAATGTTTGGTTTTAACTTATATCTGTCAACATGTCTTTGCATTCACAAAATCCATCTGGTCGGCTTATGGCCAGAACACGGTCGTAACTGATAAAAGGGGGCTTTGCAAAAGAAATGCCTTGAGAAAAATAGATGCATAGAACTTTTGGACGAGATAGTGCTAATTCCAACTCTATCGAAACGGAACCTAGTACAAATCTATTTGCCACGGTCCCTTAATTCGACATGGTACAAATATCAATATTTGATATTTATGTCTTTCATTATTCACATAGTTGAGGGTGAGCTTCACAAATTACGCCAGCCATGGGGGTTGATGTATCAATCAGCCAGCGACAGTGAGCTTCACAAGTTACGACAGCCGTGGGGGTTGATGTATCAACCTGCCAACGGGGGTGAGCTTCACAAATTACGCCAGCCGTGGTGGTTGATGTATCAACCAGCCTATATGCTTTTTAGACCTATTTTCAATACCAAGTATTCATCAAAATTTATTTATGTGGGATGCACGAATTGAAGTTTGCAATAATAATGGCACAACTTATGAAAGCTGTATGAGTCTGTATGAGTCTGTTATAGACATTACCTATTTGAATCGGAGTTGATGGTTGAAATACTTTGTCAACACAGGACGGTGGAGAGGCATTTGCAGACATTTTGCCACCGTGATAGAAAGAAGGTACAGTTTGAATGTCTTTGGACTGCTGCAAGTATTATTGGCATCATTACTTCTTCTGGATATAAATATATGAAGGCATGTTTTTGTCATGGTTCAGATGCCAGACATGTTGAACTGGTTTGGATGGTGTACATGGGATGCTTTCTATACTACTGTTACTGCCGAGGGAGTGAAGCAAGGATTAGAGAGGTCACAACTTTAATCTTTAGAAACTTCCTATCATTCTAAATTCTTGTATTGCTTATAGTGCTTACACTTTTATGACTTTTACAGTTTGGAGAAAGGAGGTATTCCCCCGAAGTTTGTACTCATTGATGATGGATGGCAATCCGTGGGTATGGATCCCAATAGTATCGAATCCATTGCTGATAACCATGCAAAGTGAGTAGATCGAACCAATTTAGTATCATTGTCGTTGTATTCTTTCTCAGTTTTTGGTTGAGGAGCTGTTGCTCCTTCTGGTGTTCTCTTTGAAAGTTCGCGTCCTAATTCCTTTTTGTTTAGCAATCCCTTTCTACTGGCTAAACGTTCTGATTGTTCTTTGGCTCGTTTTCAGCTTTGCTAACAGGTTAACTCATATCAAAGAGAACCACAAGTTTCAAAAAGATGGAAAGGAAGGGCATAGGGTTAATGATCCTGCAATGGGACTACGACATGTTGTTACCAATATCAAGGACCAGCACAATTTAAAGTATGCTCTTCAATATCGTCAACTTTTAGGTCCTGACCTTTTAGTTATCTGCTTTTCTGTTTCCTTATCTCAACCGTTGCACTTTAGGTATGTGTACGTGTGGCATGCACTCGCCGGTTATTGGGGCGGTGTGAAACCTGGGGTCCCTGAGATGGATCACTATGAATCCAAGTTATCTTTCCCAGTTTCGTCCCCTGGGGTCGAGTCACAAGAACCTGATGATGCTTTGGATAGCTTGACAAAGAATGGTCTTGGTCTAGTGAACCCTGAGAAAGTCTATAATTTCTATAATGAACTGCACTCATACCTTGCTTCTGCGGGTATAGACGGGGTTAAAGTAGATGTTCAGAACATCCTTGAAACACTTGGAGCAGGTCATGGTGGAAGAGTAAAACTTGCAAGAAAGTATCATCAAGCATTAGAGGCATCTATTTCTCAAAACTTTCCTGATAATGGAATTATTTCATGCATGAGCCATAGTACTGATAATTTGTTCAGGTAATTCTCTCTCTCTCTCTCTCTCTCTCTCTATATATATATATATATTGCTTATAAAATTGAAGCTGGACTAGTTGTTCTAAGAAATGGGTACTTATTGTGAATAGAAGACACTCTTTTGCAAAATTCTGATTTGGTTTTGTTTCTCTTATATTGTGTAGTGCGAAACGCTCAGCTGTTATTAGAGCTTCAGATGATTTCTGGCCGAGAGATCCTGCATCACACACAATTCACATAGCATCAGTGGCTTATAATACTATTTTCCTTGGGGAGTTCATGCAGCCTGATTGGGACATGTTTCATGTGAGTTGATGACATGATTTTTGGTTCCTTTGTGTCTATACTTCCCAACTTCCCCTAAAAAAGCTCAACTGACTAAAATGCTTATTGACTTTTTCTTAATATGTTAAGAGTGTGCACCCAATGGCTGAATACCATGGAGCAGCACGGGCTGTTGGAGGCTGTGCTATTTATGTCAGGTGCTGCTTATACCCTTATACAGGTTTAGTTATTTGGTAAACAGTTAACTTTTGGCTAGTGTTTTCTCATGGCTGCCTATTGCCATGCAGTGACAAGCCTGGACAGCACGATTTTAATCTTTTAAAGAAGCTTGTACTTCCAGATGGTTCCATATTACGCGCCAAACTTCCAGGAAGGCCAACTAGAGACTGCTTGTTTTCTGATCCAGCAAGAGATGGGATAAGGTATTTGCTTGATCAGTCTTCTTTTCCAAAAAAATTATCCTTTTCAACAGTGATATAGTTACTGTATTTTTTTCCCTTTGTGTGCAGTCTATTGAAGATTTGGAATCTGAATGATTTCAATGGAGTAGTTGGTGTGTTTAACTGTCAAGGAGCTGGGTGGTGTAAGGTCGGCAAGAAGAATCTAATCCACGATTATCAACCAGAGATGATAACTGGGATTGTCCGTGCTAATGATGTCAACTACTTACCTAGAATTGCTCATGATGGATGGACTGGGGATGCTATTCTCTATTCTCATCTTCACAGTATGAACCTTTTTTTCTAAATTTATTATCTTTTATTATGATTATTGCTTTCATCTAGAGGAAAAGTGCATTTTGTTGACCTGATTGATTGTATTACCAATTGCAGGAGACTTGGTCCATCTTCCTAAAGATGCATCTTTTCCAATTACTCTTAAGGCGAGAGAATATGAAGTCTTTACGGTGGTTCCAATCAAGGAAATGTCAACAGGATCTAAATTTGCTCCAATTGGACTTGTAAGTATGTTCAATTCAGGAGGAGCAATCAAAGAGTTGAAGTATGAAACAGAGGGAAGTGGAATAATCTCCATGAAGGTTCGGGGATGTGGCATGTTTGGAGCTTATGCATCTGTGAAGCCTAAAAGAATACAAGTGGACGATAAAGAGTTACAGTTCGATTATGAAAAATCCTCTGGATTAGTCACTCTGGCTCTTAGAGTTCCTGACAAAGAGTTATACGCTTGGGACGTAAGGGTTGAAGTATGAAAAGCGCGAGATGATCATTGTGATGTATGACTAATCATTGGATGAGGTGAAGACTTGTAAACTGAGTCTCTCTTTTCCAGTTACTCATATTTTGAATTTAGAGGGCGATATCTGTCGTTGAGGTCCTGATGTTGTAGCTTTGCACCATGTTTGATCAATCTGCTGGAAATTCCCATAGCATAATGATGATCTATTGGTCCTGTATCTTAGTTATCCGAGCCTTGGAAATGATCGACTCAAATAGATGCTCTTCATAATATTTGTTTCCTTCTTTTCTTGTTCTATTGATCAGAAGCATCTAAGTGCGCTGCTCATCTTGCATGTTACTAGTTCAAACATGTCCATTTGAATTTAATGCAACATTCTTCAGCTGGCTTTAACGTACAAGATAAATATTTAGTGATCTCTAGTGAATACATGGAAAGATACACAAATTTTCACCATGAGGAAGTGATGCCAGGGATGCAATTTCAAATGGTGCAATAACTGGTGTTTGCTTCGTGGGCTTGACTTGAGGAGTTTAGGGGAGAAATTTAAAAATAGTCAGATTTTCAAGTGGTCATTCAAAAATAGCCACAGTTTCAAAAGTAACTGAAATTTAGCCACTTTTCATGTAAAGATAAATTTGAACAAAAACGCTGTTCAAAATTCGGAAAATACTCCAGCATAATATACTGCAGTTCCAGCATAAGTATACTGAAACTCCAGTATATTATAATGGAGTTCCAGCATAAGTATACTGGAACTCCAGCATAATATACTGGAGTTCCAGTATAATATACCGGTCCAGCATAATATGCTGGAAGTTCATACACAGGTGCTCCAATCTCCGGTATATTATGCTGGAACTTTCTGCGTGTTGGAAATCTAGCATAATGTGCTAGAAATTCATACACAGGTGCACCGATCTCCAGTATATTATGCTGGACCGGTCCCTGTTGCAGCAAAATAGTGGCTATTTTTCGATGACTTTACAAACGCTGGCTATTTTTGAATGACCAATTTGAAAGCTGGCTAGCCCGTGCTATTTTTACGTAGTTTAGTCCACAAGCCAACTTTCAAGCAGGGTGGCCCTTCCATAAAGCAAATAAAGCAACTGTTTTAGGCCCCACAGTTGTAGGGGTCCCATTTTCTGTTACACCTAATAGGCTATGTATAAGTTTAAAAAAAGGTTCTGTGAAGTGAACAATTTTATTTCTTTCTTTAACAAGTATAGAGAAGAAGGATTTGCAACTGCTATGACTTCATCCACGAAAATTGCACTTGAAATGTATATCGAACCCGAATTTCTTAAGAAACTTATGATATATAGGAAGTAACAATTTGACGAGAATGTTGATAATAAAATCTCAAAATCTTTCGAAGAGTCCTTTGGAGTTGATTACTTTATACATAGTAGACAAGGTTAGTTTTTCACTTTAAAATAGATATGAACAAATCGAAGCATACGATAATATTTTTGATGTTTCTATTTAGCGGTAAAAATTAAGATCATTAGACGATGGAAATTTTAAAAAATATTGCCTTAATCTTGAATATTCCTTAAAGCATAATAATCAATTCTATATTGATGGTTTTGATTTATTTTCTGAATTAAAAATACTAAGAAAAATAGTACAATTAGAAGATAACAGTTTAATTGATACACGCTATCAAATAAAAAGATTTGATTCTTTTTCCAATGCCTATATTACTTATGGAATAATGTTAATAACTCTTATTACCGTCGCTTCAGTGGAAAGAAATTTTCAAAATTAAAATTGATAAAATCTTACCTAAGATCAACAGTGTCTCAAGAAAGGTTGATGGATTAGGTGTATTACCAATTAAGAAAGATTTATTATGAGTTATTGGTTGTAAGAAAATTATTAATAACTTTGTATCTAAGAAACGTTAAAAAAGTAGACTTCAAATAAATAAATAATTTTTTTTTAAAAAAATTAAGGCCTCGTAAAGTTTGGCTTTAGACCGCCCCTACTTTCCAGATTCAAAAATATCGTTGCCTCTGAACACTTTCATGATCACTTACAGTTGACAGTCTTCAAGTGTGTGTTGATTCTGACATCCACTTCTACAAGTAAAGAAAAAAATGAGGCATGCCCGTAAAAGAACCTTGGGAAAAAAAAAGTGACACTAGCATAGAATCTTGACTGAGTATCAATACAAAGAAGGTGGAAGTGGGAAGGAGAATGTGTGCTTCGGTGTATTGGTATGCTGATTAGAGGTGGGCGATGGTAGGAGGTAAGAGCCGGATTAGGCGATTCAGCAGCTCTAGGAGTTCCCGTTCTCGCCCAAACTATACAAGCTTCTTCCAAAGCATACAACTTTTCTCTTTTTTTTTTTTTTGGTGTTCTTGGCTTCGCTTCTCTATTACTACAATCTTTTGGTCTAAATTTTGATATTTTATTGGGGCGCTTATACCAACGAATTCTTGTTCACTTGGTTGTTAGTCGGTTCGGATGATATTCCGAATTATATTATTAATTTAGAATCCAGTAATTTGAAGCGCCTGAATCCCGAACTCATAAAAATTAAATTCTGGTGGCTTCGCCTCTAACTGAGAACCATCCGTTTTCAGCTTCAGCCATAGTATGTGTGTATGTATGTACTGATATTCACAACACCGCGCATAGAGCTGGCAGGTGGGCCGGGGCCCGGCCCTAAACGGGCCTCATGGGCCGGTCCTAAGTGGGCCCGGACTTCGTGGGCTGGGCTTAAATGGTCCCGGGCTTCGTGGGCTTTTGGTAGGAACCGGACCAGGACCACGAACTAATGGTCCCGAGCTAAGTGGGCCGGTCCCGGGCCTAAGTGGGCCCAACGGTTCTTATTTTTTTTTTTGTAAGATTTGTTATCTAAGGCAATTCCTTGTAAAAACTATATTATAGAATTGTGATCAAATTTAAACACAAAACATTGTAAAGAGATATTCAAAGCAATGCATTATAATTTTATTATAGCATTAACAAGCACATGGCAATATCTTTCTTAGTCTTCCTCTGTCCATGGAATGAGCACAACAAGGTGCTAATACCACCATTGAGAAGAAAAAGAAACTAATCAAGATGTGCCAAAATACAAGTTACATATTAATTTTATATGGTATCTCTTACAAATTTCATAAATCCTTCAAGGTTTGGAGGAATTTCCGTTGGTGGTGGCAGAAAAGAAGCTTGTTCATCACCGCTTCCGGGCGAAGCTGCATCCTCCGCAAGTTCAGCTAGCATTTCTTCGTAAGCTTCGTCTACCTCTGGTTGTGATTCAGCAAGTCCAAACTTTCTTCGTTCCGAACGGATCCAATCTTTGAGAAGTACTGATTTTTCCAAGCTCTCCCTCATAGACGCACTATAATCACCGAGTTGAAGTCTTGCTTGACTGAAAGCGCTCTTCGATGCCACTGTTGAAGCTCGAATGGTTAAAATATCTCGGGCCATCCTTGAAAGAATCGAAAAGTGTTTTTCTTTGTCCTTCCACCTTTCCAAAAGATTAAATGAGCCGTCAGGATTCACTTCCTCAATTCCCTGTGACAAATAAACTTCAAGCTCATTTAGTTGTAAATAATCACTAGTGCTAGAACCTTGAGAATCCCTGAACCCGGCCCAAGCAGTAAGTGCTCTTACTCCCGCAGTTCTTTTAGATGATTGAGAACTAGAAGAAGAAGGAGTTGGAACATTTGGTCTAGCATTATCTATTGCAATTTGATAAGCACTATAAATAGTTTGAGCATTTATTTTAATTGAGGCTTGTGCGTCCGAAAGTGTAGAAAACTCCTCATCTTCAAGTGCTAAACCATTATAAATAGATTGATGCCAATATTGAGGACCTCCTAATTTCATAGTAGGATTTAACAATGCAGCAACACCATAAATATGGGGAATAGGGAAAAAATATTTTTTAAATTTCTTTCTCATAAAATCAATAGCTTGTTCATAAATTTCCTCACCCTCTGAAAAATAAGCAAACAAATTTGCAAGTTCTGCAAGATAAACTAAACAGTTAGAAATAGTATGATAATATTGCCCAGAAAATTCATTTGTAGCAATATGAAATTTTTCTAAAAAATCTACAAGCATTCTAACATTAGCCCAATCCGCATTTGTAAGGTGCGCATCATCATCACATACATGAGCATTAAACGTTGAGTTTAGGGATTTCTATATTCATATGCAACAACTAAACTTTCATACATGTAATTCCATCTAGTTGGACAAGGTTTAGGAACCTTTCTTTCTCTTATGCCAAATTCATTGCATCTTTTAAAATATTCTCTAAGTCTACTTCTACGGTTTGAATAAAAAAGCCAGTGAAGAGCCATTTTAACCTTTTCAATTTCAACATTTAAAATTCTCATACCATCACCCACAATTAAATGATAAATATGACAAATACATCTAACATGAAAAATGTTACTAAATGCAGGATTTAGTGTTGTGGTAAGCAAGGCTACAACATTAGTGTTACTAGTAGCATTATCCATTGAAATTGACATTATTTTATCACTAATGCAAAAATATCTACAAATATCCGTAACAGTGCTAGAAATAAACCGCCCTGTGTGACGTGAATTAATTATTTTATAAGCGATAATGCGCTTTTGCATTATCCAATCTTCATCAATCCAATGACTGGTAACAGTAAGATAATCCCAGTCATTACCACTTCTACGAATAACAGTAGTAATAGCAACGCGACAATTAATATGAGTAAATAAATATCGCAAATATTGTTGATATTCATGTTTATATTTATAAATATCGCTCTTTACGGTTGTGCGAGGTCATCCTTTATAAGTAGGATTAAAAACTTTTCTAATATAATGCACAAAATGAGGGTTAGAAGGAAAGCTGTAGGGTAAGCACATAACAGTAATCATTTTTGCCAATTCTTCCCTATCTTTTCTTGGATCATAATATAAAATACCATCGGTAATAGTGTTAATTCCCGGTTGAAATTGATTTGATCCGGTACTAGGGTCAGGCTGACTAGGTACACTTGTCCCCTCGGCCGCAACTTTCATAAGAAGATATTTAACTTTATCTTGAGGGTGTATCAATATGTGTCTCCTCAAACTCCCCCCCCCCTCCCGAGTAACATAGTTAAAAGCTAACTCTTTGCCACAAGTTTTACACTTAGCTTTATTTTTTTTCTCTTATTTGAATTAAAAATGGCCAAACAAGAGATGTTTCGGCCCGTTTAGAAGGTTGTCTAGAAAAAGTAGGGGTAGTAACAAGGGGGGGGGGGGGTCAGACGGGGCATTATTTGGATTAGTTGGGTTAACTTTAGCAACATGACTAGTGAATGTATCGTCATCCGGTTGCGTTTCATCCAAATCTATTTCCTGCTCATTATCTTCATCAATAGTTGGATTACCATAAAGAGAATTCATATATTCATGATCTAAGTGTTCACCACCTCCAACATTATGCACATATTGACTCTCAATAAATTGTAATAAAGTATTATCACTATCAAGAACAGGAGCAAGTGGAGGGCGGGTATGAGATTTGGGTAGGGGAGCCCGGGGAATTGGAGAAAGAATAGATTGGCCACTAGATTCACCACTCTAAGATTTTCCCTTATTTTTAGTAAACATTTTTTTAACGAAAAATCCATCTTAATTAATCAAACAATACAAAAGTAAATAAAACAAAACAAAACTATAATATTAAAACTTAAGAGTTGGAACGAGTTTACCGAATTGACGAACAACTTGTTAAAAATTAATTATCGTTGAAGACTTGAAGACTTGAATACTTCAATTCACCAACTTCACAAATTTTCACACAAATTGCAACAATAAAGTAACCAATTATAGAAGAAAATTAGAGAGAGATTGATGATTTTGTGAGAAAAATGAAAGAATGAGGGGTATTTATAGTTGAAAATAAAGAAAAAGTGTAATTATAAAAAGTTTGGGGTTAATTATAAAAAGCCCAAACGGGCTAATTATAGAAAGCCCAAAAGGCTATTTTTGCAGGCCAACGACCATTTTTTAAATGTTGCAACGGCTAAAAAAAATTTTAGATTTTTTTTTAAAGAAAAATAAATAGCCGTTGGGCCCGTTTGAGCCCGTTTAGGATCGGTTGAAAGCAATCGGTCCCGGGCCCAAATGGTCCGGTTCTCACGGGCTTCTTCAATTAACCCACCCACCTAACAGATCCACCCCTGATTCGGGGCTTAAACGGGCCTGGACTGGGCCTGGGCCTAACCGGCCCACATGCCTGCCTTAACCGCGCATAAGTACTTTCTTCTCTGTAAATTCCTTTTGTCAAAAAGACCAATAAACTTTGACGGCCATGATAAAGTACAAAATTTTTAGTACCTCCGAATAGTAAAATGTCTTGTTGATTATTTTTCTTTTTGTTATTCTCTCTGTCCTACTTCTTGTGGCTTTGTTTGACGGAAAGAAGAGATTATGTTCAGGCAATGAAGAAAGATAATTGAAAATTATAACTTATCATGAATAGTTGTGTTGCTATAAATAATTTTATTGAGTAAAAGTAATATAAAAATTTTAAAATTAAAAAATTAATTTAATAAATAGAATAAGACAAAAGTGTTGCATAACTTAGAATTGAAGGAGGATTTGTTTTATATGTTGCCGCCTATTTGCGTATTCTTACATTGGATAAGTAATCAAAGTATGCTCTGGTCAGCGAATCCTATCCCAAAAACCGTACCTTTGCACCTATAAAGTCCAATTGCTGGCGATAAGTCCAAAAAGGACGAGGCTACTTGCTATATATGCACCACGTATAGGAAGAAGCAGACACGTGTCCTGTTTCAAATCCTTTTGCTATTGAGAGCATCATATATTACTTACCTTCCGTCGAAGTATTGGTGCCACTGCAATCAACAAGAATCGAGAACTATAATAAAACAAGAAAGAGTATGGCTGAAAACGGGCAAATGATTGATACTGTAAATCCCCAGCAAGTGAGCAGAAGGACGGTGATTCTGGCAACACTGGCTGGAATAGCAGTAGAAGGCCCACTTTTGGGGATGATGGGTTTCAGCTTTGTGACTTCTTTGATAATTCTCGTCGTAACTTCTCCGCTGCTCTTGATAGTTAGCCCTCTGTTGTTTGGTGCTGCTTGTATTTTCGCATTCGCCATCGCAGGCTTTGGGGTGGCTGGGACTATGGCTTTTGCAGGATTATCTTCGTTTGTTCTGGTCTATCGTTCACTAATTAAAGGCGGAAGGAAAACGGGTGTAGACTATAGCGATACTGATGTGCCGGTGGTTACTGTGGATAAAATGATTCAGCCGGACGAGACTGTAGAGAAGGAGCAGCAGCAGCTGGACACTGAAGTGGCAGGTACTAGATGTCGATTTAAATTTGACACGTTCAATATTTATATTCTTATCGAGGACAAATTTTTTTGGCCTAAACTCAAATTTTACGAGGGGCCTTAACTTTTAATTTTTTTTAAAATTATTTATTTGAAGTCTATTTTTTTTAACTTTTTCTTAGATATAAAGTTATTAATAATTTTCTTATAATTAATTATATTTCTCAATTGACAATATAGCTAATTTATTTAACTTTTCTTGTGACATTGTTCTTCTTAGGTAAGATTTTGTCAATTTTAATTTTGAAAATTTCTTTCCGCTTAAGCTACGGTAACATGAGTTATGAACATTATTCCATAAGCATTTTAGATATTTGGAAGAAAATTGAATCTTTTTTTATTTATTAAGTGTATCAATTAAACTGTTATCTTCTAATTGTACTATTTTTCTTAATACTTTTAATTGAGAAAATAAATTTAAACCATCAATATCGAATTGATTATTATGCTTTAAGGAACCTTCAAGATTAAGGTAATATTTTTTTCAAATTTCCAACATTTAGTGATCTTAGTTTTACTGCGAAATAGAAAACCAAAAATATTTTCATATGATTCGGATTGTTCAAATCTATTTTGAAGTGAAAAAATAGCCTTGTCTATTATGTATAAAAGTAATCAACTCTAAAGGACTCTTCGAAAGATTTTGAGATTTCATTATCAACATTCGCATCAAATTGTTACTTCCTGTATATCACACGTTTCTTACGAAATTCAGGTTCGATATTCATTTCAAGTGCAATTTCCTTGGTATAAATAAGAGCAGTTGCAAATCCTTCTTCTTCTCTATATTGGTTAAAGAAAGAAATCAAACTTTTTCATTTTACAGAACTCTTTTTTAAACTTATACATAGTCTATTAGGTGTAACAAAAAATAGCCCCCCACAAATATGGGGCCTAAAGCGGTTGCTTTACTTCCTTTATGGAAGGGTCGCCCCTGATTCTTATCAGTAAATTCTTGCATTTATTGGTTCAGCACTTGATACTTGTTGAAGTTCTAGTAATTAATTTTCACGTATATACTTCAACTTTTCAGTTTCAATTTTTATGACATAGTTTGCTGGACATGAAGAAGAAATGAAGGCACTGTGGTCACAAATATACCATAATATTAGCGTGATCATACAATTTTTAAAAGATGTGGTCTTAAAGTTATAAAAGTTGGTCACTAAAATAAAATAAGAAATTCAAGTTAAATTGTTTCCAAAATTTAGAAACGTGTGCTTTTTCTTAAAGTAGTGGTATATAATTATGTTTCCGGACAAAAAGACACATGCTTAGTTGTAAGTGACTATACATTATATGCAGGTAATGTGGAGAGAATTGAGGCAGATGAAGCTGTAAAGGAGCAGCAAGAGGACACATCAGTGCCAGTTACTAGAATTGTTGAGTTGTTTGAGTCTTTGAAGGAGCATCCCCATGACACTGTTGTGGAGGAGCATCACCACGATCAAGATATGCCGGCAAGCCCTGGCTATTTGCACCAAAATGTGCAGCGCGAGATACCACTATAGAGATATGTAGTCAGGAGAGAATAGTCTTCTCTTTAATTATATGTTTTATACCCTGCACACGTTCATTTTTGGAGAGTGCTTTTCCTCTTTACTTCTACTTATTTTGGTCTCTGTAGTATGTACATATAAGTGTGGGTTGTAGCCTTTTTTTTTTTTTTTTTGGTGGCTGTATGGTGCTGTTTTTCATCCAGCTAAAAGTGCATGGCTTTTTATTTTGTTCCAAGTAGGGTTGTTTAACCAAAAATAAGGATTTTGATCAAAGCTTATTTCAAGGAGAACTCGGGTTACTGATAATTAAATAAAAATAGGAATAAATGATGTAAAGAATAGCTGAATAGAAAGTAAAGTAAATATGTATATTCTAATAGTCTTTCGTGTCCTTACAAATGATCAGCTTTCCCCTTTTTATAACTATCTCTAGGTAATACGTTTCGTTTCTCTCGTAATAGAGACATTATTGACAATTAATGGCATTTAATGTAATGTTATAAATGGTAATCATTATTTGTATTTAATACAGTATTTTACTTAACGTTTTCTAG